>NC_084903.1:9510050-9756787 GCF_949316345.1 Pungitius pungitius
GCAGGGAATGAATTTTACCCTTCCTGGTCGCTATAGCAATTAAAGCGAGACAATACTTGGCCATTGCTACCTGTGACTGATGTCTTCTAAAACCGAGCTAATTATCAAAGCTAAGCACCCATTGAGGAGGAGGAGGAGGAGGAGGAGGAGGGGGAGGTAAAATGCTCCCACACACTTTCTGTCTTAAAATGACCGTTTTTAAAAGCACACGGCATTAATGGGGATCCAGCTGATCTCTTAAGCACTCCCGGATTTTAGCACCTCATTGGCTTATATCAAGGGGAGCTGTGACCTTTGTTTCATGTATTAAAAGAAAATGAGACTAATCAGCCCAGAAACGGTGATAAATCACGCAGCGGAAATTATAGAGCAGGAACGAGAAAAAAGAAAAAGACAAACCGAGTAGGCGCTTAATGCCACCATAGGCGGTAAAGAGTCTAAAAGCTTTGATTTGAGTCTGAGAAATAAGTATATATGTGGGATTGTAATGCTGGTGCAAATATATTGGATGTAACTGGTAAGAATTCAATTTTAGCACGAGTTACACTGCTCATTTATTCCACATTTAGACTCGTGTTAACAGGAAAAAAAGACCAGGTACACAGTCAGATCGCCCCTGAATGAATGCAAAAAGTGTTTTTCATTTTGCATAGTTTGAAGAGTGGTGCCTCCGGACTAGTGTTGTATCACATACTGATCAACGAGTATTTTGTGTCAACATAATTCATGTTGCAATTAAACATAATGAAGTATTGTAATGTTTTATTTTGATTCATTTATTTAATTTTGTTTAAAATGAGATACCTTGAAGTTTTTGTTTTTTATTAAAACTAGACATCCGTTCTTTGCTTTGTTTGCGTTTCATTTATTATCTAAAGAAATTGTTTTTAACCCCTCCCCTTTTCTTCACCGAGACAAAAAATGGATCGAAACCGTGACTAATCCAAATTGAACAGTGAGGTTTGTGTGACTAAGGACACATCCTTGGTTACTTCTAAAAACAATGGTTTTAATGCAATGGTGGCGCATGGAGTAGTGTGATGCGCTGGGAGCCACAAGGTTGGTGGTTCTAATCCCGGCTGCCCCATGTCCATGTCGATGTGTCCCTGAGCAAGACACCAAAACCCAGGCAAAAAAACAAAAAACGCATGGGTTACGATGGAATGTAAGTTTGCTTTGGATAAAAGCGTCAGCTAAATGACATTTAATGTAATGCTCATTTAAGTCTAAATTTCTCAATATGCTATTTATTACCTAATCTTATAATGTTATCTACACAGTACCTTTTAACCTTCAAAGCCTTGCATCAGATGGCACCTCTGGCTACACTAATGACTTATCCTGACGAGGCATTTGCATTCATTCCCTCGTAGTACCACGTGGTTGATGACCTCATGCTCGCTAAACCACTTTTTATAGAGCAGTTTGATATCTGTGCGACTGCACAAACTGATGAATATTACCCCACATCATGTCCTTCATGAGTCCTTGAGCTTTTTCTTATTTTTTGTTTCACACCATTGGTTTTGTTTATTAATTTATTCATGATTTATTATTATTGTTATAATATTAGAATAATAGCTGTAATTGCTGTGAATTTTTTGTTTTTCTTTTCAGCCATCTTCCTGGGTTCCTTCCGCATTCCTTACCAGGAAATTCGTCGGATGATAGTGGAGGTTGATGAGGAGCAGCTCACTGAACCCATGATCCAGGTAGTCCAACGTTTGAGTACAGTTGTAAAATGTAGAACTTCATTGATTTTTATATTGATTAGTAGATTCACTTCTGGTAATGCCCACCTGTGAGAGTGTTTAATAAAAAAATAAATGAAAAGGAATAAAAAAGTACGTAAGAACAGATAAGCCAAATTGTGGGATGAAGCTTTTTTGCAAGATGGCACAGAAATAGCTTAACAGTAGTCCCAATAGAATGGCTGTTTCAGATGTTTTAAGCCCTGGACGAAAATTACCACACAACCAAACGTCTCCACCCCGACCCAACCGGAGAGCAGACCTTTGGTTACAAAGAGGAGTGTAAGGGCCGAGAAGGTTGACAGCGTAGCACTAGTCAAATAAGCGATGTCTCCTTAGAATCCTTTGCAGGGATACAGGTAGCTGCTGCTGCAGAAGTTTTACCCCAGTTGCTGAGATGGTTGATTTTGGGGTTTTAGATGAATCAACTGTGATCGCTCAGGGTAGGTGTGGGTGAGCTGAATTTAAATGCAACAAACCTCCCGATATAGACTTGAAATAATTCATTTAGTCAATAATTGTGAATCGAAATACACAATTAGTAAAGTCATATTTTATTAAAAGTGAGTAATAAAAGTGGTGGTATTTCGTTTTTACTCCACACATCGGAAACTGATTTTTAACCCATTTTGAATGCAGAAGACAGACATATTTGTCTCACAGTGACAGTTTTTGGTGGAGATCGCTTTCAAATTCAGAGAATGCGATGCAATCAACATGTTTAAATAATTTAACATTTTTTCCTTTTGGCTGTCTATAAAACCACTTTCGCTTTCAATTGTCTACATGGCCCCAAGTCTTCCATTTCATAGTAAAATCCATTTTATTGCTGTTGAGAACTTTATTCTCACTGAAACTCGTCAACAGGGCTGACAGGGACTAGACCACACAGCAGTAGGTTTGATTTCCCAAACAAGCCCAGTATAAAGAGCGGTAGTCCCGGGGCTCTATCTAAATTAAATTCAAAGAAAAACACCACACGGACTGAGGGAAACACCATCCCTGCTGAGAGCCAGATTTAGCCGATCCCCTGAAGGCAAACAGCTTCATTCTCAGTCACTTTAAATCATTATATAAATCCTATACATGGTAAATAAATTGTAACTGTGAAAATGAGAATATACAACGCCATACTAACTGTAAGAAATATTTAAGGAAATGCATGCTTGCTTTTTGTTTCTGCTTGTCTCCATTTTGCTTCTGACTCGGTTTCTTCCTCTCTCTTCTTTGTAGAACCTTGTGAATCACCTACCGGAGCAGGAGCAGCTCAACGCCCTGGCCAAGTATAAAAATGATTATGCCAATTTGTCAGAGCCGGAGCAGTTTGGGATTGTGGTAAGTACAGGTGCGCGCACACACACACACACACACACACTCAAACAAGTCATGACTCTCCACCAGCTGTTGACACAAGGATAAAATTTATATATTCTCAAGTTGTTTTCCAAAATGCCAACAATGAATGTGGTTTAACAGATAATAATCTGCATTGTTTTCTTAACTGGTTTACTACTGTATAGATTTCATAGAAATGTAAATTATCTCTGCATTTGCATTGCATCTCTCCCCTTCTTTCTCTCCTACACTGAAACACGCATACACAAGCGGAGCACTTTCATATGAATATCCTAAATCCAAATCCATGGCTTCTTAAAATTCAATCTTTTTAAGCCCTAGGAGGAATGACGGGACACCTGTAGACTCGAGCACTAATTTATGCACAATAAAGAGCACCACTGCTGTCTAATTATGTCAGCATCGTTTTCTTAAAGACATTTCAAAGGAGCTTTATTCAGATTTATGCATGAGGAGTGTTGAGCTTTTTGTGCTTCTGCATGGCGACCTTGGTACTGACATAACATCGAATAAACTTCTTTTTTTTGCCCACCTCTTTAGTAAACACTCATGAAAGGCAATCTTACCACCCAGTGAACATGCAGGGACTGGGTGGTTGATGGTGTGTGGGGGGTAGAGCATGCTCAGCTGTTGTGTATGGTTCATCAGGGAAACATAGAACAAAGAGGAGCCTGTTTGTATAATAGTGTTTCACTTCTGTGCCTGCGTGGGCTCAAGGAGGCCTGTGTGCTTTCACCTATCTAAAATGCTCCGGTTCAAAGGGAATTTTTAATTTACCAGTGTGCCAACACAAGCGTTTTATACACTCACCGGCCACTTTATTAGGTACACCTGTCCAACTGCTCGTTAACACTTAATTTCTAAGCAGCCAATCACATGGCGGCAACTCGGTGCATTTAGGCATGTAGACATTGTCAGGACAATCTCCTGCAGTTCAAACCGAGCATCAGTATGGGGAAGAAAGGTGATTTGAGTGACTTTGAACGTGGCATGATTGTTGGTGCCAGAAGGGCTGGTCTGAGTATTTCAGAAACTGCTAATCTACTGGGATTTTCACGCACAACCATCTCTAGGGTTTACAGAGAATGGTCCGAAAAAGAAAAAACATCCAGTGAGCGGCAGTTCTGTGGGCGGAAATGCCTTGTTGATGCCAGAGGTCAGAGGAGAATGGCCAGACTGGTTCGAGCTGATAGAAGGGCAACAGTGACTCAAATAACCACCCGTTACAACTAAGGTGGGCATAAGAGCATCTCTGAACGCACAGTACGTCGAACTTTGAGGCAGATGGGCTACAGCAGCAGAAGACCACACCGGGTGCCACTCCTTTCAGCTAAGAACAGGAAACTGAGGCTACAATTTGCACAAGCTCATCGAAATTGGACAATAGAAGATTGGAAAAACGTTGCCTGGTCTGATGAGTCTCGATTTCTGCTGCGACATTCGGATGGTAGGGTCAGAATTTGTCGTCTACAACATGAAAGCATGGATCCATCCTGCCTTGTATCAACGGTTCAGGCTGGTGGTGGTGGTGTCATGGTGTGGGGAATATTTTCTTGGCACTCTTTGGGCCCCTTGGTACCAATTGAGCATCGTTGCAACGCCACAGCCTACCTGAGTATTGTTGCTGACCATGTCCATCCCTTTATGACCACAATGTACCCAACTTCTGATGGCTACTTTCAGCAGGATAAAGCGCCATGTCATAAAGCTGGAATCATCTCAGACTGGTTTCTTGAACATGACAATGAGTTCGCTGTACTCAAATGGCCTCCACAATCACCAGATCTCAATCCAATAGAGCATCTTTGGGATGTGGTGGAACGGGAGATTCGCATCATGGATGTGCAGCCGACAAATCTGCGGCAACTGTGTGATGCCATCATGTCAATATGGACCAAACTCCCTGAGGAATGCTTCCAGCACCTTGTTGAATCTATGCCACGAAGAATTGAGGCAGTTCTGAAGGCAAAAGGGGGTCCAACCCGTTACTTGCATGGGGTACCTAATTAAGTGGCCGGTGAGTGTATATTTGTTCATTCTGTGGCACGTCGGCCACGCTCATGCTTGATTTGATCTTTGGATGGATCTGATTTGATTGTTTTGTTATTTGGTGCGGCTGTTTTTGTAAATGACTAAGTTTGAGTTATGTGTGAAAAAGAAAAAGGAAGACCTAGTCAAGCGGTAGCTGTAAAAGCTGCATGTTAGTTGTGGTTGATGACTTCCAAAGATCATTTCATCCCCTGATATATAAGGACATGCACTGTTTAACATCATGCACGTCCTGCTGTCACAGACCTTATTAGGGGCACCACTTTGAATCAAAGTCTTACATTTAGGATTTTAATTTTAAATCTTCCTACAATAATCATTGATTATACATTGCGGAATTTCACTCTTTTAGAGTCCAATATCAGATGATCAGAAGAACACTGTTTTTCCCTCACCATCACACCTCATTGTATTCTGACTGCAACCCACCAGGCATTCTATATATTCTATAACTTCTTCTTCATAGTCAATTTTGCTATACCCGACTGCTTCACGGCTGAACACATTCACTTCTCTGGCTTTCTTCCTCAGATTTTCTTTCCTCTCATCTACGATGTCCACATCACGTCGGTTATCCCATCTCCGCGCTCCATTACAGCTCAATTTTTGGTTTCTAAAAACCTTGCTACTTCTTAATTTTGTCATATTCTTCATGGCCTGTGCTTTCTTCTTTTCTACACACACACACACACACACACACACACACACACACACAAATGCATACTGAATCTCACTTTCACTCACTGACTGAAATAGTCATTTGATAACATTACAGTAGCTATAATTAAACCCTTGATGGAGGACATCAAACCCGCGTAGCCAGCTGTTGTGTGAGGCAGACAATCGGAACCTGCGCCCCACCCCCCTCCACCACACATACACATCACTGTTGTGGCCAGGCCCTGGGCCCAATGCAATATTTTCCAATTTTCTCTAATTGTGTGAGAGTGGTAATCCAAGGCAGCCTATTGTATATTCCACCCCCTCTGCTGCCTGCCCTATATGGACACTCACTCGACAATTAACTTACCAGACCTAGGTCCCAAATCAATTCAGTGCCAGCACCTATTACTACTGCCTAGCAACACTTTCCAGCATGCTGGCTGCGTAGATGTCTTTTAGATTAGATCGGCTGTACGTGAGGCCGGGCCTAATGTTTGATTGTAGTTATTTTAAGTTTGACTATGTTCCGTGACTTTGTTCTCTCCTTGACACAATTCACTCGGCTCTCACTTTGTTCATCTCCCGCTTTATCGTCTTTTATTCTACCACACTCCTTTTAACAAATCACTCTCTTCTCCGTCGTGCCTCCATCACCCCCCCTCCCCCACTCCCTTCCAGATGAGCGGTGTGAAGCGGCTGCGTCCTCGCCTCAGCCACGTCCTCTTTCGGCTGCAGTTTGAGGAGCAGGTCAACAACCTGCGTCCAGATATCCTGGCGGTAAACGCCGCCTGCGATGAGGTCAGGAAGAGCCGCGCCTTCGGCCGCATGCTGGAGCTGGTGCTGCTGCTGGGGAACTACATGAACGCCGGCTCCCGGAATGCCCAGTCATACGGCTTCGACCTCAGTTCCCTCTGCAAGGTGAGGGGTTTGCGATGCTGACCGTACCGTCCACGTTCACAGTGTGCGGCCCTTTATTAATAAGGGTTCCAATATGAGTGATGCGTTCTATAGATTTTACGCAGCTTTGTTTGTAGAAGATCGTAGCAGCAACATAAATTGAATACAAAAAAGAACATAATGAGTGAACTTTTTTCTGAAGGAAACCTGCCAGATTCTTCTCCTTTTATTCCAGTGTAGCTGAATGTTTCAGACATTCTTCGCCTCCATGTGTATTCTAGTTAGGCTTTTTTCTCTTTCTTTCATGTTACCTTAGCTTTGATTAGACATGTTGGAAACTCTCCCACCTAAATGTACAGCCCAACAAGACGCTTCTTGTTTCCATGTACTGCCATCCATCAAAGCAGCCAAACCCGGAGAGTACTTCTTGCATTCTCCGGCTCCGAAGAGATAACCGAGGCAACAGCCAGTGTCCCCTTTTTGAAAAAGTCTTTGCTCCCGAAAGGTCTCCCCATGCTTTGTGGGTCAGCGACGCAGCAACCAGCTGCACCTCTGGGTTTTAAATGGCACGAGGACAGAGGAGTAAGCTTCCCTTTATGATAGTGCTGTTGTGAACAGCGTGTAAGCCTGAAGTATAGAGGCTCCTCCAGTGGTTACATTACAGCGCCCGTTTCCACAGTAACGACCACGGCGGCCATTCGTCACTGCCTCCCCCTCTGCCCTGTTAGACTCGGGGAAGTCGTGCTGATGGATGGGTTTTCATTAGCGTGGTCACTTGTCAACTAATTTAAGTCTATGAAGGGGTATGTTTTGCGTTCATAACATTTGCAGCGCTGCGTCTACTTGCTTATCTTCACGCCACCATGTTGCGGACCAACGTGTTGATGTCGCAGGCAGGATATAAAGAGAGACATCACACCCCCCCCCCCCCGTCCTGAGTTAGACAACTTAATTCCACGGCACAGGAAAATTGCACCCGGCCCTACTGGAAAAATGTAAATGTTTACATTGTCATCATTGATTACCATCCATCGAAATTCAGAGAGGGACCTTTTGTGAACAAGCACTTTTAAAAGAGAATTGCAAAGCAGAAATGAAAAGAGAGATGAGAATGTTTGATTAGAGGAGATAATACAAACATGATTAAACCCAGCAGGGCTGAGTGTGCTGCTGTCTACCAATAGATCACATAGAGTGATACACAGCAACGCACTCCACAGGAGGGATGTTTGCCGGGGATACTGAGAGACGTCCTGGAATTAGACTGTGAGAGAGTGATGATGGAAATTTATCAGAAAGTAAAAAAATTGTGTGCTGGGGAGGGAGGAGAGATCATCACATTGTGCATATGTGTGCTGCTTGAATAGAAGACATGAAATCATCTGTGGTTCTGTCAACACGAATAGAGCCACAAAGAGGACGTTGAGCATCTGAATGCAGCACACGTAGCATCCTGTTGATGTGGTTAATAAACAAAAAATGTCTACAGCGTAGAAATACTAAGTTACACTGTGAATGTTCTTTTAGTGAAGAAATAAAGTAGGTTCTGAAATCAAATACGATTTGTTTTGTCCAATGATTGCGCCTAGTTTAGGCTTAATTGGACAAAATATCAGTCTGGTGAGGTGGTGACCTAATTGCAAAACAGCCAATCAAACTGCAAGCAGCAGAAATGTCATCAAATGTCATCGTTGGCAGAGCAAACAAACTACCTCCACCTTCGCTTTGCTTTTATCTAATCTATTTACTGTAAATCTCTATTAATCTGACTGCACAGCCGCACATTAAACTGCAAATGTCACTTTGGTCCAGGTAGAGGCTGGTGGTGTCCTTAGCCGTCGATACCGACATCAACTTGCCGTCTGCGGGCTACCGCCCGAGTTTGTTTACTTTGTCTCTTGTTGCCGACGGCGCTGTGGCAGCCTGCCTGCTGCTGGCACTCAAACACACGCACACACTCAAACACACGCGCGCACACACACACACAGAGAGCCTTCCTCGGCCTGTATGATTAAGGTAAAACCTGGGACATTTAAGGGAAATCCAAATCCAACTACGTAGTGCCAAATGTGTAATAACCCTGCCCCAACTTAGATCTTTTCATTTGTTATTACCCAGTACGACTAATGGAACAAAAATGCATCTTTTATCATTATAAGTCTTTGTCTGTAACTTTGTTCATATGTTTTACAACAGCTAAAGGACACGAAGTCAGCGGACCAAAAGACCACGTTACTGCACTTCCTGGCACAAGTATGCGAGGAGGAATTTCCAGATGTGATCAAGTTTGTTGACGACCTGAAGCATGTGGACCGATCGAGTAGAGGTAACGTTGATTATTGGCCCTCTGCACAAAAATCCTCAAAGGGGAATTTCCTTGGTTTAGGGACTCTTGGGCGTCTTTTGATGGCAGCCATTAAGGGCCATCATCTGACATAAAAACTAGGGATGGCATGAACATTTACAGGGTTTTTCAGGATGAGAAAGGTCAGCCTAATGGAACAGTAATGAGCTGTGTGGGCTGTCTAGTTAAATAAGCTGCTGATTGCACTCACCTTTGCTGCGTTAATGTTGCGTAATATAAAGTCAGTTAACTATTACTCTGAGATCCATCCAGCTCCAGATCACCATGCAGTGTTAACCTTAAAAACAACTTTTTTTTTCTGATTTTAAATTTGATAATTCCTTGTTTTGACTGCATTTGAATGGAGCTTAATGTATAAAACAAAATGTCCACATTTGACGGAAATAGAGCACACTCTCCTTGCGTTTCATAACTTTCTACTTGTGTAGCTCCCTGGGGATTGTTCTGGGATTAGATGCGTGTTGATTCAGTAAACACGCATTGTACTTCACCAGTTTAGCGTTTGATCTATGCTACACTCCGCTCGTCTCCACCTCTGTGTCGCCGCTCGCATTAATCTTTTGCTGTTACACGTTTGCCGGAGTTACGGCTTCATTTTTCAAGAGAATACTTCGACTGCTCAGATGAAAAGCAATAGCCTGTTTGAATGTAGTTTAAGATCCTGCGTTGCCATGACGCATATCGATCTTTTGGATTTCACGTACGCACGCGCACACACAGCAAAAAAGTGACATACAGCGGTATCCAGACCAAGGAAAAGGACGCAGGCAAGCACGGATGGGCTGGGCGGTCAGAGGAGACACGGCCACACTGTTTATATTGCCATAGGCAACTGTCAGGTGGAAGTAGTGAGTGCTGCTCTGTGTGTGTGTGTGTTCGTGTGGAACTATACGTGCGGCCATATTCCAGGTGTGACAGTCACAGCGTGTGCCTTGTTGCTCGAGAGGGGATTTTTACCCACGCTGCCAAGCAGGAGAAGACTAAGGAAAGGGCAAGCAGGAGAAAACAGAACCAGGATGAAATGTGGCTTTAATGTGCGGACTCTTCCTCAAAAATCTCCCTCCAAGGTTTTGCCGGCGCTTTCGTAATCTGCGGATAACGATGCTCCTGTTGAGTGTTTCATTTCGTTCCCCCGGCTGCGCTGCCGCGCCACGAGCCCTCGGCCAGAGACTTACGAGTACAAGGGCGAGATCAATTGAAGGCACAATCCTTGGATCTCTCTTCAAGCTTTGAGCATCGTCCACCTCCTCACCTCGTGGGCCTCAAACCGACCGCATTTGCATCCGAAAAGATGCAGTGTTGTCTCTCCCCGTCACTGTCTTTCCCCGTGCATTACGAGATGCAAGCACAAAGTGTCTCATCTCCCCGTATCGAGTATTCAGACACACAAATTGCATTTTGTCAATTGCAAACCATGCCCTGGAGTGGCTTCTTTTTCATCAGGCCTGACAGACGTTCGGGAGGCCCGAAGAAGCACTAAAAGGCTGTGTTGCATTCATACACACTAACCAAAGGATTTACTTGAGCATGAAACAAGGGGAGAGGAAGCAGTAATGATTTGCGCTTTTAGTTTGCAAAAGCTGCTGCCTTTTGTCTCTGTGTGTGTGTGTGTGTGTGTGTGTGTGTGTGTGTGTGTGTGTGATGCAGCCTTCGTTTTTCCCCCATCGCCAGTCACGTCTCTCGTGGAAGCAAAACTGCAGCTTAGTTCAGGGTTTCCTTTGTGTCTGCTTCTTTCTGCCCCTCTCTCGTCTTTTCAGCACGCCAGTCATTATTTCCCCTGACATGGGAAAGCAGTCTCTCTCTCTCTCTCTTCCCCCCGCGCTCCGTGTATCTGATTATTTCTCTCAATATCCGTCTGTATTTTGTGTGTGTCTGTCTGTTTTTTGGTCTACTAATCCCGTTTCTCTCCTGTATTTTTTTTTTTTGGCGAAGCACTCACTCATACGCGCACGCCCGACACACAGCTGTCAGATTTTGAGCAATTAGGGCGGTTTGTTTATGCGGTGCTTCCTGCCGAGGATGATGTTCGAAATCAGACAAATACAGAGCCATATTAATGTGCTCAATCAGGCTTCTTCAGCTCGTAGATCTTCAAGCACTACCTCTCGGGCAGCAAAATTCCTATTGGGAAGCTAGATAGACCTGTCGGCATACGTTTGGGTTACACAAGGATGGGGAGGCTGGCGGCCCCCGAGGGGTCATCAGGGAGGATTCGATGACATCCAGATTGTTGCTTTGATATGCCGTTGGAGCCTCGTTTCGCCACACGCGGCCTGACGGATGCGCCTCGGGTTGAAAGTGCAACCCTGAGGCGCATCACGCATATCCATGACCTTCACGCCCTTTTTGCACTTACAGTAGAAGGCGCTCAGCGTGCTGGGGGTGCGTGGGGTGGGGGGGTCGTCCCCGGTTCCCTGCCGTGGGCACCATCAGTCTAGTCACACTTGTCAGCCTTTGTCCTCCGGAGGCGGATCTGCATTTTTTTTTTTCCCCAGTCCCATCATTTCCATACATCAAAGGATGATGCATAGCGGAGCTCCGAGTGGAGCGGCGCTGCGAGTGCCCACGGCTGTGTGTTCCACTCGGCCTCGTTTATAGGACAGCAGGTTGGCAGAGTAATAAAAGGATGTTGATTGGGTGGGACTTGACCCCCACAAATATTCCAATTCTTCTTCTGAAACATCCTATATCTGTCTGCAACCCCTGCTGGACCACAGGGGCATTCAGGCCCCGCTGCTAATAAAATCACTCATGCTTTAACCCACAAAATGGGAGAGCGAGAGAAGGATGGCCAAGACAGACGGGGGAAACCTGCTCTTCTGCCTGTCACCGTACCTCAGAGCAATTATTTTGCAAATTCCTAAGCCGACTGTGACAGATGCGCGTCTGCACGCGGCGTCGGCATCATCTGCTTTCAAATGCGTCGCTGTGTGTTAAACAAAACGTTCCAGCTGTTCCACTCCTGATCAGTCCCAGGCGGATTTTCACCTGAAGCACGTTGTCACCTGTGTAGAAGGTAGAGCTGCTCTGGAGCTGGGGGGGACAAGTGGCGCTGCTGCCTTTAGACGGCAGGCGTACCGGGGATTCGTTCCCGGCTCCCCGGGCACCATTCAATAATTAATGTGCAATAACACCTAACCCTTTCCCTTAATCCCTAACCTGACAGTTGTAGGAGAAGATAACCCCACTCTAGAGAATCACCTTTTAAATCAGGGGCTCTACGGTGAAATAGAGGGGAAAAAAATGTTTTCTATTAGCCTAATGAGATGATATGAGTTATTGCAAATGTTACCGTTTATAACAGTGTCAATGTCTCAGTAAACCACACACGATACAAAAGGAGAATAAAAAATAGATCAAATTAGTCCTGCCCCTTTCGTATTAACTTGTTTCAAATGACATCATTACATATCACCCCTTTTTTAATATCACGTAACATGCATACGTTCCTTACATGGGCGCTGCAAATACCAGATAAAAATCTAATGAATATAAAAGACCTTGACACAGAACACAAATCGGTACAAGCTGATTTGAACTAACCTGCCTTGAAGGCGTTCTACTCCTCTGGTATGCAGCTGCGCCGCTGATTGGCTGAGACCAATGTAAATATCAATGTTTGTTGTTGTTCTTGTTTTTCACATAACTGAATGTCTTGTCTTGGTCAGGTGTGTCTCTCTCTCTCTACCTGAAGGAGAATCATTAGCAGCAAGCTCGCAGCTTGTATTGTGAAGGCAAGAAGAGGAGAACCGTGTCTGTTTCGCTCTGTGTGTCGCGTCTCCTCTCTTCTCAGTCAGAGCAACTCTGGGCTTTAATCGTTTCTATTAACAGAACGCCTTGTTTCCCTCCTGCACGCTGCCCACACCCCGTTCAGCAGATTCTCGTTGCTTGGTAATGCAGAAGGCTTTCTCCAAAAAAAGCCATTATTGAAAAAGAAATGAGTTTTCTTTTAAATTACAAATCAAATCAGCCATCGGTCAGTTGTTTGGCAATCATTGATCATTTATTCAAATATCTATCGCTCTGAGTGAATGTAGCAGAGCTGCGAATCCTTTTATTATCTCTTTGGATTTGGTCCAATACACAAAACGTTCACGGATCGCTTAGCTCCGGGTAAATGGCACACATCCAGATGGATAAGTGTAAATAGTACGGATCCAGCAACCTCCTGAGAGCAGGTCACCTGTGTAATGGCAAAAATATATGTAACTCTTCTAAACGCTCCATTGTATAACCGGTTTATTAATTGCAAGTGCTGGGATGGCGAGGCCATGGGAAAAGAGCTGAAGTGTTCCACACTGATAAGATGTCCCCAGTGTCCTGGCTGTGGAGACTCAACAAGTTGGTTCACATGTGTTGGATGCAAGCAAGTTTTCTGTTGATGCCACCTGTAACCGAACTGAGGTATAAGAACGGCTTGGTCCTGATGTGAAGGGGGAAGGTTCTTGACAATCTACTGAGCACGTAGCTGCTGTGACCTTTCTTCCCTTGCAAGGAAATAAACGGAGAAAGACATATTTGACTCTTTTACTCTTAATTAACAATTGTCTGTGCAAAAACTTCCACCACACCTGCATCTTCAAAAAGATGTGGCTGGCCATTGAAATCCGTCTTTCCTTAACGCCGACTCAAACAGGCCTCCATTCCCCGTCACGATCGGCCGGGTGATTTCCTAGCAAGGAGCCGGTGAATGGCACTCTGATTGAGACATCATTGGTGCCTCTCAATCAACTCTGTGGCAAAAGCAACAGTGGGCTGGGGAGACGTCCAGTGTCCAACTCTAAGAAGGACAAGGAAAGCATGCTTTCAGGGCGAAGTAACTAATGTGATTATTCGTCAGGTACAGGCGGAGCAGCTGGGCCGTCCTTATTGTTATATGAGGGATTCTTTGTTAATGCACTGAGTTGGGTCCTCCCTTTCAATCATGCGTGATGGGTGAATGAAAAGGGCCACCCGTCTTTTCCCCTTCAGCCAGCAGAATGGCCTTGTGCTTCTATATTCAAGTGCTCACCCGCACTCGCTGTTGCGAGACGGAATTCTGACTCCATTCCTTTTTTTTCCGAGGAGAAACTGCCGATTTTTTGGCCACCGCAGACTCCCTTCCTTTCAATATTTGTGTGTCTTGCGGCGTCCACGGCAGTTTGTTGCCATCAGTAAATGGGTTTTATGCTAAGAATTCAGGCAGAAGCTTAGTTACATTGAACTTCTCCCTTTCCCTTTTTGCCTCCTTTTTCGTAAAGCATGTATTAGGATCTAGGGACATTTGAAACTACTTAAAAATAAGCAGCTTATGCCTTTTTGTCAAGCAGGGTCTAATCAGGGTAATTTAAGCCATATGCTATATTCAGTGACTAGCTTAAAGTGTCAGGCATGACCAACTTAACAGAAAGTTAGGCTCAGTGTCCCCCCCCCCCCCCCCCCCCTGCTCTCCCACCTGCATGATCCACGGACCTGTTGACAACACCAAAGACAAAGGAGGAAGGCCCTTGTATCCCCGGTTTGTCTTACTGACAATAAAGGCTTTTTACACGGCCTACAATATGCGCGTCAGTAAGGGCATGTGTTCCCGTATGAATTTAATTGCTTAGGACACACGCATGAGGATATAAGCGGCAAACAGAATAATAAAAAGAAGTGTATTGAACGTGCCTTCACTTGATGTTTATTTTTTCCTCAGTCATTGTTTATTCCTGTGGTGTTCCTGGCACAGTGTGAACTCACAATAACCGCGCTTTGCTTTTGAGCCGCCGCCGCATCTTTATTTTATTTTTTATTTGTTGTGTATGTTGTTTATTCTGTTTCCTTTTGAGCTATAACATAATAATGCATTTGGTTGTACCTCTAATTGAGTTGTTGTCTCTCTGCTTCTTTCTTCACATTTCCTTGGCACGTGGGTGTGCTGATATGAATGCGCGTGTGTGTGTGTGTGAATGTGGGCATGCGTCAGTTTCTGCCGAGAATCTGGAGAAGAGCCTCAGGCAGATGGAGAGGCAGCTGCTGCAGCTGGAGAGAGACCTGGAGACTTTCTCCTCCCCCGATGACCCCGACGACATGTTCTTCACTAAAATGGCTATATCCTTTTGCAAACGCATGCAGGCACTTTTTCATATGTGGAAGATCTTATTGGTAACACTTATGCATACGAATCATTTCAAGATAAATCCACAGTTCAAAACTGAACTTGTGCTGTGATGGAAAGTCTGAAGTCTTTTGGCTGATGAAACACCCAGTTGAGCAGATTACCTTTTAACTTTTACATAATGAAATACCCAGGCTCTTTACCTTCAAACTGTTCCATATTCCTTCCACAACCGTTTGGAATAGATTATTTTCTTAAAGTTTACGCGTCTCCTCGCAAAGGAAGATGTCCATAACAGTTTCATATACTGACTATCTGCAACACATCTGGATCCGCCCAGTCTTACACACACACACGTTTTTCTTTTATTCCTACTGTCGATGATGTGCATAAGTCACAAGTGGCCACCCATGCCAGAATCAGGTTTTAGTACCAGTAACTCTCTCGGCTCTCTTTTTGAAGGGTGATTTTCACAGAGGGCAGCTTCAAAATGAAAGGGAGCGAGGAACACCTACGCTCTTCTGTCACTCTCTTTCCCTTCCACAGCGTCGGGGTTGTTTGTTCCCGGTGACGGGACAAGTTGAACTGGTTTGTGTCAGTTGATAATTAAGCAAAAGCTGTGATTCACACAGTCAAATAGGCAATTGCACAACATTGTTTCTCCACAGCGCCACATGTTGACAGCTGTCAGCATCTGTCTGGCAGCAGTGTTAATTATTCACTGTACGTTGAGCTGGTTCCAGTGGGTCAGGCTGACAGGTGTGTCTCAGACCAGGAGTGTAAGTGTGTGTGTTCAATAATACACCCTGTACCCTGCTTCCTTTGTGTAGATTTGATCGATAGCCTTGGGGCCGAGGCACTGATGGCTTGCGCTGCAGTAGTTAGTAGAGAATTTGAGTGCCAAGCGGAAAGGTTCCCTGAGAATGGATTTGACAGCTCTGTCTTTCGCGACCTTGCATTGCACCGCCAGGTGCCAAAAAAATGGATTTTTAGCAAATCAAAAACGCCATTGAATGTGAAAAGGACGTCTGGAATCTTACTGTAACCCTCAAATAAAAATGGAAACACTCAGTGACGAGGCTCTAAATTAAAGCCGTCTGCTACACGCGAATTTCATCAGATTTTCCATTTGATCCAAATGTAGCAACTTATGCTGCTCGGATGTCATATTTAGTCCCACCCCCCCCCCCCCCCCCCACCCCCCCAGTGCATTTATATGACAACCTCGCACTCCATGGGGTGCTCATCATTTTGGAACTGCTTTTTATTTAATAGAAACCTCTAAGCAGAACCTATACGATTTTATTGGTAGCCTTATGAATAGTAATTTCCTGTACCTTCAACTTGGAAACTCAATAAGCCCTTGAACTAACTGAAATTAATATTTGTATTTCCTTACCAGTATACATCCTTTGACAGTTCCATTTGGAATTTATTTGTTGTACACAATGTTTTTGAAAGAAAAAAACAGCAATTGTTTCAAACTCTATGAACTCGATTACTTTATTTACCTATGCTTTAACTGTGCTATTCAATGGGATAATCTAACTCTTTAAAGTGAACTCATTTCTTCATCATCATCCCGCATTAGAGACTACCGACCATAACTGAACATAACTCTGTTAAATCTGTTTCAGTCTTTCAGGTCATAAGATATCAAAAAAGTACTAGATCAAAGGCAAAGAGATTAGCTCTTTTTTTCTTCTTTAACGATCCACTGCTCATCACGAAGATCCATCTTTAAAGATGATACAGCTTCACCTGCAGCTGAAGTGCGCCGGCGACGGTCATTATTCCAACGAACAAAATCTGCAGTCACCAGCTAAGCGTGAGAGGCTCGGAGGGTCACATTGGAGACGTTGAAAATTCCATTATCACTTAATGCGCCACTTGAGTATACAGCTAGTGGTATTGGTCAAGCGTTACACTTCTGAGCTAAGCTCTTAAAGTTGGCATACGAGAACTGGAGGGAGAGAAAAATGGAGATTGAGCAACAGAAGAAGCGGAGACGAAAGTACGATGGAATAGATGCAGAGGTGAAGAGTAAAGGATCGTTCAGAAAGCAGGATTGAGCAGAAAGAGCTGCACTGGGCCGCTGATTTCTCTGGAATAGGGGACGACTTTAGCCGAGCGGGAAGAGGATGAGGATTTTTTTTTTTTTTTTTGCGCCCCACGATACTCATCAACCAAGGCTCTGGGCTAGTTATTCTTCTCTCCCTCTGGCTTTCCATCACCTGCTCAGGCTTTGCTCGTGCCTCTTTCCAGCAGCTCCTGGCTTGGAAGGATATTACTGACGAGTCAATCTGCAAGCACACTGCCTATTGAACAGCATTCACCCAGCTGTGAAGAGGTGGTCCCATCCACTGCCAGATTCAACTGAGGCCAGACGTCAAATAGGTCCATCAGTCGAGTTGTAATGAAGGGGCATGGTGGGAGCCAGAGAGGCTGCCTACGTACTTGTAATACCACACGCACACAGACACTTGTCTTATTTACCATGAGACTAGGTTGTCGGGGTCATTAGTGAAACCATTTTATTGATTTTTCTCCCAGAAAGTTACTTGACTCTAACCCAGTTTGATCCTGTCATGCATGAAATGCTTTGCTTTCAGTCACTTTCGGGGCCACTATGTGGAAAGCACAGCATAGGCTTTTAGAAATAGAAAGAAACCTACAAAAAAAACCTCATAATATATAAGTGGGAAGATTTTTTTCTGAAGAGCAAATCCATGCTCGCTATTTCTAGATAGACCAGTGTGTGTGTGTGTGTGTTTGTGTGACCTACAGAAGACTGTCTTAACATCATGGCCCGGTTGTGGGCAGGATGTCTGTTTGTGCTCTCCAGTTCCCACTCACTTTGCTCCAACGCGGAGACCTCCCCGGCGGATGTTGACACCACCATAACCTGCGTGTCCTCATCCACACATCTCCACACACGGAGGAACATGCTACAGCGGCCCCTCGCCTCCCCGGGTTTAACCAGGAGGACCTTTTGGTTCCCGTCCCTGCTGTCAGTCTACTGCGCAGGCAATCATCTATTTTCTGCTACAGTAGATCTGTGTGTGTTGTAGGCTCCATCCACATCTTTGAGGGCCTCGTCTCAACACTATTCCTGTGAGATTTTGAGGTGCAATGACATGCCGTTACTTCACATGGTTGAAAGAATGTAGGGGTTTAGTCCGTCCAAAAAGCACAGAACCGGGGCCGAGAGCGCAAATACTTGACTTTGCGCCGTGTTTACGTTGGCTGTGAAATGAGTGCAAAACGAAGTGCTGAAAGCCTTTGGGTGAATTGTGACCTGATTGGCCGGGCTTTGAAACGACAGCGGCAGCCGCGAGTGCAGTAAAAAATTTCGTCTCCTTTTTTCTTTTCTTTTTTCCACCAGAGTAGAAGGCTTTCTTTTTTCTTTCTTTTTTTTGTCTGTTGATATATTTGCATTTAATATTCTGCATGTGAAAATAAAAGCAGCACACATTGCCCGCGGCCGGACGTGAGTCGCAGATGCCGTCGTCTGCACAGGGGTCAGAGCAGTGAGCGCACAGGGGTAGTAAACTGGATGAGGCCAACAACACGGGTTACCACTGACAATCTGTTTCCACGGCGTCTAACGGGAACTCATCTGCTTTTGTGTGTGTGTGTGTATATATATATATGTCTTCCACACTTCCTGGGTGGCTGTATGAGAGCAGTATAATTCCGGCGGCGTGTAGTTAGCACCTGTCCCGCGTCAGCGACCTTGACAACGGCCCCTCACAGCTTCAGCGAGGTTGCCAGGGAGCAGTACGGGAAGCTGGTGATCATGCACAGCAACATGGAGACGCTGTACCAGAACATGCTGGAGTACTTTGCCGTTGACCCAAAGAAGACTTCGGTGGAGGAGCTGTTCACCGATCTCAGCAACTTCCGGGCCATGTTCGCTGTGAGTACCCTGCACCGATAATGAATGCACCTTTTAATCACATGTTGCAGATGTTCATCACAGGCGTGTTCATTTGTTAGCTGTTAACTGAAATTGTGGCCCGTGCTATGCAGGTTAAATTAAATGGTTTTGCAGTGCCGTTTATATAATACATAATTAACAATTACTTTGCGTTAAGGGTGCATTTGTGTTTTTTTTCTTTCTTTCATCATCTTACAATATTAAAAAATATAGGTTTGCTTTGCTAGATCAATATTTATGGATAGCACTAACGAAAGCAGACCTGGCGGAGTGTCAAGTCGCATTTTAAACTTTCACTCTTTTTTTGACTGCATCGACACACCGCCTCAACTACCTTTTTTATTTTATTTTTATTCTCACATCAGTGTCCCGTGGTATTACGCAAGGTAGAACAGTGCCAGTCCTGTGTAGTCCAGTCTACCCCCGACATTTATGTCATCCCTGAGCTCTGTGGCCTTATCAGTCCGGCGCTACAGTGAGCTGTGGAGCCGTGGAGACCCACTGTGTCTAATCAGCAGGATTAGCCGCACACAGGCCACAGGGTGCGACAGATAATGGCAGCTAATTAGCCTTGTAAAGTTCCCTGCCTTACCCCTGACTCTACAGCTACCCCACACACGGATGGGTTTCATTCCGGTCAGACTTTTTTTCCTGCACAGTGGTTGGTTATGCCTCAAATTTCCTTGTATTTCAAAGCTTTGTGTATACATTTTTTCATTTAGAATCCCATGTAGACATTGTATTTATACTGTTGGGTCTGCAGAGTGCACATTACATTTAGTCTTTCCAGATATGCCATGTTGCTATACAGCTGTGAAGCATTGCAAGCACAATATATAGTACAGTTTAATATCTTAAAGGATGTCCATGTTTAAGATGAATGCTAGCATGTGAGCGCCACATTAAAACGGGTCCAGATTCCACATGAGCACTTAGACACACTTAAAGTTACGTGTGCAATAAACCACTTTGTTTTCCTTACGTTGAAGCACAGCCCATTAATCAGCACTGCCCTCTTCCCTTCTTCTATGATCGGATTCACACCCTAGCACTTCGAGCTTCCTCCTATCCTGATATGCTGGCCACTAACATGAGACTAAAGTGTCACAACAGGTTTCACATGCTCCGACGATTATGACAACAGAAACAAAACGTTCTTGGATGCTTGGCTGTTGACTTATTTTTTGTCATTTGCTACGGATACCGGCAGTTCCCTTTCACTGTCAATATCTCCTCACTTTAATGGCCACAACCCTGTTCATCTCTGGCGGTGTTGGGATCCGACTCAGACCCACAGGTAAAGACTCAAACCTCAGAATCAGCCATGCATTTCTTTGATGCCAGTTGCAAAACATGCGCTGATGGCAAGCAAATGTGTCGCGTTGCAGCTGTGATCCGTTCTCGTTTTAGGTCCATGCTCCAGGCGCGAGTTCTGCCGTAGCAATTCTGTTCTCACCAACCGTGCGAGTTAATGACTCTGCCAGGGAAAGGTGAACAAGCAGGCTGATATAAAGACTGGCGTTATATGCTCTAAACTCCCAAGGTAGCGGTTTATTTTCCCTCCTTTAGGTCAGCAATTTGTTCAGACGGAAACATCCCCGCGGACGTAAGTTGTGAGAAGTCAAGGCCAGGTCAGTGAACGTAGGCCCACAGTAAATCTGTGTGGGCCCTTTGCCCCTTGTGCCTAGGCCGGCGCTAATAGGTGCATGCTGTCCGCAGACCACGGCCCGGCGCCCACTGAGCCTTGACCCGTCGGCCCGTTGCCTGCATTGTGTGTGCGTGTCGCCGCATGTTTGTTTTATATATATATATATATATAGCTTTTTTCACACACAGAGCTGGACACACACACACACACACGCATGTACGTACAGCATGCTCAGTCACCCGTACAAAGGAGACCCAGGGCGAGGCCGCACATCTGACAGGAATCCAATTGAGCGTGTCTAATGGCGGGCATCCAGGAGAGGAGGGGGAGGGGGAGGCCGACCTGGAGAGTGGAGGGCAATTTCCTCAGAGAGCTCGTTCTCTCTCTCTCTCGCTCATTCGTCTTAGCTCCACATTACAGTAACAATGAATGCTTTGTCAGAAATTACTCTTCATCACTTTACCTTTTCAGGGTCTTCACTGTTCCTTCTTTTCTTCTTCTTGTTATCTATATATTTCTGTTCATTCTTACTCAATATATTTTAAGCACCCCAAACCCGCGCTCAAAATAACTTTGCTAATTGGGTGTGTGATTTAAGAAGGCAGCAAGCCGTCACCATTTTGCGATGATCTTTAGTTCTTTTTTCCGTTTCGTTGTCTTTGTGCAGTTTACGAGTCATCCTTTTAAAAGTGATCCCTTCAAGCAGGCCCACTTGTTGTATTGACCCGTTATTGACTAATCATTGTTTTCCCGGCTGCCGGTCTAAATGAGGGTTTCCCTCCAAAGGCCTCTGTAGACACATTACTGAAACCAGCCACAGCATTCTGCACGGCCCCGTCGGTTAATGCGCTTGTGTTGACTGATCACGGTCAACATCATCTAGCGGAGTACGATGTTGATAGTGTTCACAGTAAGTAAACCGGGGGGGGGCGACAGGAGGGTGCGGTTGGGAGGGGGGGTGAAACCACTGAAGTGAACTTTTCATCTAGCTCAAAGTGTAGTTTCTGAGGCCTGTTGAATGAATAGACATGAAACTTAGCCGTCTAAATAAGATCGTGTGTATAGTTGATGGCTCATAATTGTTAATGTCGTAGCGCTCTCGTTAATGGGTCAAATACAACAGTCCAATCTGTGAAGCCGTTGTAAATAACCCTGATTTTGTTTGAGGGTAGAGAAAGCAATTCATTTTTTGTTCTTGTGAAAGAATGTGTTCCTACTCTTTTGGTAGTGCAATTAGACTTTTCAATGAGGGCAGCTTGATAATAATAGAGAGAAGGAGACTCAGAGTTTTGACTAAGCTTGTTTGTTTCTTTTTTTTTTCCCGACTTTTTGAGGGGGATCACTTAATTATGTCTCATTGGAAATGTATTACGTGTCCGTGCTTCTCGTCCTTTTCGTTTCTATCATTCTCTCTAACCAAAATTTAGCAGATTGCGTGGCCATTAAAAATATAGTCATTCGAGAATCAGAGGTTGCCACGGGTAACTGACAGTTTCATTACGTTAAATCAAAGTTAATTCTGTCGAGGAGTTGGTTTCATTTAGAAAAGCAAGCTCTGAACAGCTTCCATCTGTATCAGTCATTTGGTATTCAGCTTCCCTATCTTCTTCTTCCCCTCTTCAGCACTCACTTCTCCGGAATTTCTATAAACCTGCCGAGTGGTACTCATCAGTGTCATTAGGGGCTATTGTCTTTTCATGCGAGCGAGTTTAAAAAATTGTTGTTGCACCAAAAGTCCCTGGTGTGTGGCTGTCGAGCTTCTATTGGATAGGCAGTGCAGCTTTACTCCAAAATAGAGGACATGGGCTTCTGAGAATGGTACACACACACACACACACACACCGTGAGTGAGTTTGTTTTGTAGGTGCCGTTCCTTTATGTTCAAGTGGCTTGTTCATCCCAATACAACTACACTGATTTCTTTTGAATTGAAGTTGACTATTATTTTCTATGGTCACCTGGCTGTCAGGGGGCCTCAATAAGTGAGTGACTGCCCCTCTTTTTTGGTAGTTTTTCAATTTTGGACGTGACATTTTTCCTAGTGTGCGGTTTTGTCTTTTTTGTGGATCTGTTCATGTTGGTCCAGCATTATTATTCCTCCACCGACCTGCACGTCAAGCCGGGCCATGTGAATAACACCCGGAGGAGGCGCCGGGTGTTTGACGAAAGCCCAGGCTGCCTTTCTTTAAGTGACTGGATATTGATCAGGATGGCAGTCGGGCTGGCACTCTATTAAATCATACGCAGTCGCTCTCTTGGCTGAGCGTTATTGAGCTATTGACACTATTGTGAGTTTAACAGCCCTTTGGTGCGGGGATTATAGAGCCTTTACCCACAGTGGTAGATGTACTGTAGTGGAAAGGAATACACTCTGCTTTGTTCAACATCTTTACTGTAGAATCGTACACTTTAATGCAATCAATAATCAGTTTTTTTTTTTGCAATCAGTACTTGTGTTTTACCAATTGGGTAACTAAGGACAAGTGTGTTAGTGCAGCAGAGTCTATTTATTCTTGTAATTTACATAAAATCTCTCACCTTCTGCAAAAGCAGGTGTTCAGAGTTGACCTGCTTTCAGTTGGGTAGTCCCACGCGGAAGCACCTTAAAAAGCTCACTTGGTAGCCATCAGGTGATGCTTCTGCTGGCTTAATGACCCTAATACATACCGCATTAATAGACACACTAATGCACACAGCGTTGCGAGCCAGGACGCACACTCATCAGCGCCCTGTGAGGAGCTGCTACTGCTACAGCGGCAGGCTCCTTAGATGCTGCAATAGCATTCGTTATAGAAGAACCGTGCTGAAGGCTTTTCTTCATGGAACCGATAATCTTATCGCTCTTATCCCAGCTGGCCAAGGCAGGAGTTTGATTGACAGATGGCTCATCGAAGCACCTGCCAAGCATTTTTTTTATTTTTTTTAAAGTGTCTGCCCTTTTTCAAATGGTTCGCAGTGACTGCTTCCTCAGGCGGTTGTGTGTAACGCACCATCTGGCGGCACAGCAAAGGAGAGAGTCAAAATTAGAAAAGTAAATAATAGACCTGCACTGGCTCACGTCTTTACGTCATTGTTCCTTTACTCAGTCTCCGTGGATGGCTGGTATTAAGTGGTTTCCTGGTTTCTGGGTGGCGAAAGTAACGTGCAATCTACCTCGGAAGCCTCGTTTGACTCTAATGTCGTAGGATAAAGATGTCCGTGGAGTTTGACAGCTGCCTCTGCCTTATGACAGGCGTTACACTGCTCTAATTAACCCCACTTAGTGATCTGTCTGGTTTCCTCTTTCTTTCTGTCCTTCTCTCATTGTCTCCCCCCCCCCCCCCCACCCCCCTTCATACACACACACAGCAAGCACTGAAGGACAACCTGAAGCAGAGGGAGACGGAGGAGAAACAGAGGAAAGCGCTGGCGGCAAAGGAGAAGGCTGAGCGTGAAAAGCAGCAGAGGAAGCAGCAGCAGCAGCAGAAGAAGAGGAGGTCGCTGGAAGTCAATGCAGGTAGAGACTGTTCACCCTCTCATCGTCGACTTCACAGGGGAAGGTGTGCTTATTCAGTCTGGGGTGAAATGATGTAAGAAATCACTCATCTATCAATGGGAACATAGGTCCCATTTAATTGACAAACCTATTTTTGGTTCAGTTTTTTCTTTTAGAAATCACCACTTGCTCATCCAAGAATGGCGCTTATTTTGAATGATGTGAGGTATTTAAATGATGCTGAAAATGAATATAAAATTTCCAGTTGTGTGATATTGAAAGACAAACATCAAAAACCTTTTTTTCTAATATATGTATAGTTGTTCATGGCATAATTACGGTCTTGACTTTAGTTAGCTTGGACCGATTAATCCCTCAAATGCGGTTTGAACCTTTTTGAACTGACAATTTAGAATGTTCCATGATCCAAGTTTGGATGCTTGACCCTTTGTTGTGAGGTCGCGGGTCAGGACTGGCCCGGGACGGCGATCAGGATTTTAGGGTCGCTGTGTGTTATTACAAGACACTTGATTAGGATAGAGGATTGCTTAAATGACCTTTCAACCCGAGGTCAGTCGGTTGAAGGACACTCTCTGTACCCTAATTGATTCCACTAAGGGAAAAGGGGTAGGTATCGTCAACCATTTGCCATCAAGTCCACGACCACAATTGCTGTTCATACCCTCACGTGGAGTTTTAACAATTTATGTTGACGAGCACAAATCTTCAACGAAACCCCAAGCAGAAGGTTTGGTGTCCAGCTGCTGGGTTGTCATAGAAATGCAGCCAAATGCTGCGTAAAAAATCATTGTCCTGAAGAAAACGTCTGCTGGCTCCTGCAAATAGTCAGGCTTAACAGCTGTACCCTAATCACCCCCCCGAACCATTTACTTTATAAATATGTTTCTCACAATTTGTTTAGATGAGTGATTATGAACCAAGTTAAGACATTTAAACAAGGTAGACAAGTTCTGAGCAAAATGAGCTGTTTTGAATCTGTTGTGTCCAATCGAACACTTTCCTGGTAAATTACTTTGTAATGTGCAACAACGTGTTTTCACTGTTTACCCTGTCGTTTTGTGTTGCTGTGAGGACCTCGGACCGTGGTAAAGACCAATCTCATTTAATCAAACCCTGAAACCTTCAGTTGCTCAATGGGACTTCCTGAGCCACGTTCCCATGCTTTGTTTTAAGACACTGAAAAAGCTCACTTTATGACTGCATGTTAACGTTTATCACTGGCTCCTGAGAATCTTTCTGGCTTTATGTTCAATATGTTTATTGCTGATAGGAGTCTGTTGGGTCGTGAACAGTATCCGGGTTGGATTTGGACACATCTAGTTTAGCTTTTAAAATGTATTTTTCCTATCAAAAATATGTTTTTTACTTTAAATCTCCTTTGATGTTCCCTTGCGCTGGATAAATAATTTACCGAGCACATCATGGATTTATATCAACTTTGCCTATATTTCAGCAAGAAAAGTTATTTTTCAAACACTTCTCATTGCTGTGGCCCTCAAGGATGATGTAGCTCATGTGATAACTTTATGTACAAAGCAGGTAACGCTTACCTCACGCCAGAGCATCTGGTTCCAACTGTCGGTTTTTTTTTTTAGTATGTTTCTCTTTACCTCTTTCGAACATAACGTAAGCCATAAACTTGTTCGACAGTGTAGCCTCCAGACCTCGATTCCAATGCCAAGGCCAAGGCTGGCAGAGCAGCTGAGCTTGGCAATCCCAGCCCCCACCACCATCCACAGCTTAACAGTACTCTGCCAGCCGCCATACAACTCCCGGACACGTTTAGAGTGCAAGCGGAGCGCCGCCATGCTCCATCCAGGCCAAAGTGCCGCCGCGGGCATCCCACCAGGCCAACGCCCCTCCCTCTCTTGGCCGGGACGGAATACAAATATATACGCTCCACTTTCCAATCACTCGCGTTTGTACGTCCCTCAATTGTCACCATTTGTTCCAAAGCGCCTGAAGTTTTACGGTGCCGGGCTCCCCCCCGAATGAAGGGTCATGTCCAGGTGAAATGTAATGGACAGGATTCTGGTGGATGAGTTATGTACCATCCAGTAGGTTTATTTGCCATCTCCCCCTTATGTCATACTTTAGTTATCTGAAAATACCAGCAACAGGGTTAGAGCCAATAAAGAAAATGAAGAAAAAAAAAACCTTCTCCCGTGAGGCCGTTGTTTGTATGGGCTGTGTTGGTATTAGGACGGGTTGGTAATGTGCATGGATCGATCTGAATGCTCTGCACATGGAGGCTGCAGGCTCGGCTCTGTCATTGGCAGACGGCTGCTGCCGCTGTCGTTGCTTCAGGTTGAAATGTCACATTTGAAATACATGACAACATATCCAAGTATTAGTCTGTTTGTTTTCAACACTTTCAAGAGGCTCTTTTGCATTTTAATATTTTTCTATAATGGAATGAAATGCAATGCTGAGCGAGGAAGAGAGAGAGAGAGACGTGCAGCGCTTTCTCAATTCATGTCTTACCCCACAGTCTGCTCTTATGTATGCGGTATTTGCATTAACACCAGCACTAAAGACCTTTTCCCCAGCATGGAGCGTGATGGTGGCAGCAACCTGCCGGTGGGGATGCTCCTCTGCAAAAGCCCCCCTGAATGGCCCGGGAAGGTAGAGGGTAAAATCAGCGCAGAAGAATCCAGAGAAATCCTCAAAACAAAACCTTGCCGGAATCGTTCTGAGAACTGGGACATGGGTAGGAATTTAATTTCTAGCCAGACTGGCTGAAAAACAGCGAAGTTAAAACCCCGGAGGGGCCGAATCAGAATCCAGGCAGCAATTAAATCAAGAATTTAGATGCTGTGGAACTAAACAGAGGAGGAAAAATGGGGTATAATTGCAGTGTCCAGATAAGAATAACTTAACCACATCCACAAAGCGGTAATGGTTGCCGCTAAAAATATTGGATTAGAGCACATGAACACTTATTAAATCAAGACGTTATCTTTAATTTGTGTATTACATTCATATTAGTTTGTTTTCACCACTTATTCCATTGCAGTCAAAAATCCTTCTGATTAATGTCGGTTTCGGTGTGGTAAACCCCTCGTGTGTTACATTTTTTACTCTGTTAAATTGACAGCCAGGACTTCATTCCCTGTGTGTGTGCGTCCGTGATGTGTTGTGCTCCCCTGCAAAGTTTTCCAATTCAGAAAAGAAGTTCAGGAATAAGAAACTCTTGAGAATAAACTTCAGCCAAATTTTGTCAAAAAGGCTTATACAAATATGCCTGCAGCTTGAAATGTATTTAGATACGCTCAAATTTAAATGAAGCTAAAGGCAAACTCGGTGACATCCTCGAGAAGTGATGTATCTGGCAAAGTACATGCACGCGCGCACGCAGCCGCACAGCTTGTTGGGATGAAATTAATATGTGATAGAGATTTGGTATTGTGCTGCCAACCCAGGACAGGATTCTCTCTCTCTCTCTCTCTCTCTCTCTCTCTCCCCCCCCCTCCCTCACACTCTCACTCGGTCTGTCTCTCAGCCTATTTATTAACTAAAGAGCTTTCTCTTTGTTTGTCGGGGAGGATTGTCCTCAATGGAGATTTTCTGGGTAATCATCTGATTATCCATCAATTCCCTAAAAAGCCCCAGAGAGGCTGCGCTTCCCCCATTATGCTGAAGGGCACAGCAATGAGAGACGGGGGGAAGGAAGGGGGAGGAGGGTTTCCTGGAGGAAATGATCAAAATGGATTTTTGCTTCTTCGCTTGCCACAGGTATCTGCATTTAGTTTGGTTCCGGCATTTCTCTTCTTAAGTATTCCTGCAACGTGAGCTACTCCCAGTTGGCTTCTCATTTGCCTCGGCCTTACTTACCTGCCACACACACTGGGCACCTCCAGACACAATAATGCGCGCTGGCCGGGCTCCGTCGCCTGCACTGTGTGTTCTGGCAGGCTGCGAGAGAGCGAGAGCATTAGCTCGCATACATTTGCATAGGGCCCTATGGAGATAGAAGTTCAGATTGAAAAGGTGTTTTTTTTCTCTGTCTCCTCTCGCTGTGCCTGGATGACAAATCTGTTGCATTAACTCCCAGGGTAGGCCGGGAGCGGGAATGTTTGTGGAGCGACAAATTACACATCAGAGCTTTATTTAACATTCCCATCGTGGCTACAAGCGATGAACTATTAAGACGTCCAATAGAAGAACAGCGACAGGCTCAACCCTGCATGCAAAGATGCTAAACACATAGATGGGGCATAAACAAAGGAGGAGAAGGAGGAAGGGAAGCTTGTACTGCGAGGCATTTGATGACGATCTATCCCTCGTACCTTTTTTACTGTTAGAGCCAACGAGGGCGCTGGTGTCCGCTGAAACCACTGGCCGGTGGGCACCAGTCCTAGAGATGCCCTAACGTCCGCCGAGTGTCCTTCCGTGAGGTGTGAACACAAACATGTCTGCGTGGTGTGAAAGGGCAGAACAGAGGTCTGTTGAAGCATGTTGCTGTAGCGTCACAGTGCTACACGGGGGTGTGAGGAAAGCAAGCTGGCACCACTAGTTGTTGGTGCCGTCGCTCCCCACACTGTGTGAAGGTTTGATGGAGGTTGCCGGACCTGCTTCTGTCCCATTGAGGCTTAGAGAATAAATGCATGTTGGGGTCCCCATTATTCAAGATGACGTTTAGACAAAAGGTTTACGTCAGTTAAACGAAGAGGAGTCTAAATTGATTAGCTTATATCCTGCATGCGAAGCAAAATAAATTGGGGGGACGGGGGGGGGTGTATAAATGACAGCCTTGGTGATGGTGGGCTGATCTGTTATACTGACTCTGATTTCAGATCGCTGCTCCTCCTCTTTGCTGTGCAATTTCACCAGCGTTCTTCACAAAGAAAACGACAAACTCTGTCCAAATTAGGTTCTTTCACGCCACTACGGACACATGACGACTTCTACCTGCCGCTAAACTCATTTCATTTCTCCATCCATCAGTTGTGAGGATGACCAGCAGGAACCTATTACAATACGTGTTAGTGAGCTGCGCTGCATGCTTTCATGATCTCTTCATCATCCAGTGAAATGGTCGCGCCACTTGCCTCTCTAAGTGTCGAGTAGAGTGGACCACATGGTACTCGACGACGGCGGGGGGCTGATTGGCCTCATTGCACCATTTGTCTTCCAAGTGTCCGCGGGAACGAGGCGCTCCGCCTGCAGTCGCTCGGCTCAGGCGCGGCGTTTTGTCTTGTGAGCTTTCCCCCCCCCCCCCCCCCCCCCCCTCCGCCTCCGCCCCCGCCCCCCAGGCCCTCCTCTGCTCCACGCGGCCACCACCGGGCCATTGTCCTGACGATAAGTGCAGCGCGCTGTTGAGTGAAGTGGCGAGGCACAGCGGCCCGTCTCTGATCAGACCCAAGACCAAGGACACGCACTTCTCGGGCTGCATGTCCAGACTATGGAGAAGGCCGGTCGGAGCAGGCTCTGATTAACTAGACCGCTCAAGTTTCACGTCATAGAGGTTCAGGTTTTCTGCTTTTTGTCCATGCCGCGAGCACAATGTCATATTTCACACGTTATTTTGTCTTCTTTTTGTTCCCACTCCGACTTGACACACCCCATCAGAGCCAATCTGCCTCACTTCCTGCTGTCCCTCACTACCAAATGCGTTGTTCTTACAGCTCTGCATTGACAAAGATGGAAACACAATGCACTCCGACTATTCTTTGAATAGACTTCAGTAAGGCAATGGACTGGTTTGTGAGCGAGTCTTCATGTATTTATTTTTTTTCCCCTTTTTCTTTTTTCGAAAATTAAAGCAGAAAAGCCTCCGTGCACATTGCACGCCTGTCATGACAGTTCTGAGCCCAGATGCATCGGAATAGAACTCGGCAGGCGGATTGTGCACATCAAAGCACCAATCAGACACCACTCTTCGCCGGCCCGTTCGTCTCGCGAGGCTTTGTTCTCGTGCCACGTCCTCCTCGGCAACGACCTGAATGAGGCTGAATGACTGTTTCAGGCCCATTTCACGGCGACTAGCCTGACTAATATTCCTCTGCCATGTGATCCTCCTGCGTTACTGTCCATGTGACATGTCTGTGATCTCCATCATAGGTTTGTGGGCGTGAGTTTATAAATATGTTGTTATTTCACCAGTCTGTAAAGCACCCCTTGTCAACATTCTATGAAGCAGTTTTCTGTCTCGACCTGTCGGAGTTGCTCCCGATTGATGTTTTTGCTCCTGTTCATCCCCGAGACGGGAGATCTAAGTGGGTTTTCTTTTCCCTCGCCTCCCGAAGGCACACAAAGGGTTTCATGTACCCTTTGGTTGGAGTCAAACGGAGTACTACACGTGAAGACGCACACGGCGTGCTGCAATAGATTGATCTTCCCCTCTTTGTGTGTTTGCTGTGCGCCATCCGCATTTTTGTTTATGCCTGTGTGTGTGTGTGTGTGTGTGTGTGCGTCGAAGCTCGCTGCCTGCGATGGAACGCGGCGGCGGCAGCGGAGACGAATTTGGACGCGGAGGAGCGTCGGGGATGCGCGCAGACTCGTGCCGCCTCTCCACTGCGTTTAATGATGAAGAACCCAGCACACGTCAGTCAGAGGAGGAACGCGGATGAAAAGCAAAACAGAGGACACGCGCGCGCGCACACACACGCAGTTGGAAGCAGGCAGGCGCGGAAGTGGGCCACGATACATCCTCCAAATGTGCGTGTTTGTAGTCACAGCTCGGTTTGGGGGTTTGGGCACCACCACAGCCCACCGCCCCGGGGACCGTCTGCCCTCAATACAGAAGCTTCAGTGGGTTTGATGCAAAGGGACCATGTACCGCGAAGCTGATTGACAGTTTTTGTAGGTCTGCAGAAATCCCACCGTGGTCCCGCATGGGGCTGTGTGCATGAAAGGAGATGGGTAAAACTCTGTTCGCAGGCCCCACGGTACTCTGGCACTGTGATGTATGTAGTTAGCGGCTTGTGAAAGAGCCGAGGAGGACGGCTGGTGGGCTTCTGACGGAGGTGACGAGCTTCAGAGGTCGAACACTGTCTGCAATCCCAGCCCGCATGAATAGGCCGGCAGCAGATGTGCCTGTTAATATTAATAACTGATTATCATAGATAACAAAACATATTTTTAAATGTGGGGCTTCTGATTTTTTTCACAGCAACTATTTATTTTTACACTTCCATGAGATTTACTCAGAGGGGCTGGTGATACAATTGAGAATGATGTTAACGATGTCATCCTGTCATGTGACCAGCCGTCGCATCTCCAATGTGTATTAATGTTCCACATAGAAAAGCCAACCGGAATGGAAGGAGTGACATGAACACACGCAAGCGTAATCGGAGTCAGGGTTGATACCCAGCAGTCATCTGCTTCTCTTTTGCTCAATTCCATTAGTTTCTTTTTTTAATGTGCAAACGGTACCAATGATAACAATTAAAAAAGCTTGACGGTTTCAATCAGGAAAAACATTTGGCGCGATTTCTTTTCTAAAGTTGAATATTTCAGTCCAAAAATAACTAAATATGGTGGGTGATGTAAATGTGGTTGAATATTAGAACGAACCATAAAGAACGTTAAACCTTGATTAATGACTCGCCTCAAAGCCCCATCTTCAGTTCAATGCTTTGTGATTGTGCCTTTTCTTGTTGTGCATACACGGTGCTTTTGGGTTTAAGTGTGGCATGCTGTTGTAAAGCTCTCAGTACAGCATTCAGCACTTTCAAGCAATCGCTAACAGGAGGCGGAGCCTCTCCCTCCTGGGTGTGCATAGGTGTACTACAAAGAATGATCGGTATTTTTGATTTGCTTGTGTTTTTAAAGTTGAACCATGCGTGCTCTGCTGAAGGTCAAGACCAAAAGCTAAAAGACTTCCCTGCAGACTTAAAAGTGTGCGTCAATCTATTCCACGGCTGTCATTGATGGAAAATGTGAAGCTTGGGGGCAAAGAGCCCGTCACATGTGCAGGGAGGTCCACAAAGACCTCAAACATTATCGGCAACACAAAAGCGGCGTTGAAAAGGGAGCCCCCACGCGCGCACCCTCACCCATTTGCATGACAAGCTGAGCATCACTTATTTTTTTGGCAGGGAGTGTTCTCCCTCAGCATTCCCATATACCTCCCCTCACACTGCAAATCACTAGCCTGGTCCATCGTTATGATTTAAATGTCTTATCTTCAAACCTTTTTCCTTCCTACAATATATGTGCTGGTTCCCGCGCTGCCACAAAGCTCGGACCTGATATCTTGCGTTGAGAGTATTGCAAAGTAAATATCCCACGGTTACAGGTGTGAGTGTTTCATTCCAGCTTGACAGGGCACTGTAGGTCCTTGTATTTGTGAGTCCTTTGCTGCGCCTGTTAACCCTTGGTGCTGCCTAGTTTGCCATGGTTATCAACATAATTCATGCTCAAATTCATCTTTTTTTGGTATTATTATTATCTGATGATGTCCCTGTTAGAGCGTGATGGACAGGCGCTCCATCAATTACTTTAGGCCACGTGAAGTATAAACTGATTGGATTTTCGAGGTCAAGGTTGCTGGATAAAATTAGGATTTGATGCCTTTTTGGACCGACATCAATGTGAACTGCAACATGACTAACGTACAGCAGCGAGGCCATACTTCAATGCGTTTACTTATTCATCCGTATTGCTCCTCTGTCTTCCGACAATCCCTCACTCTTTTTCTTCTTGGGTTTTTCAGAGAATGATGAGACAGGTGTGATGGATAGTTTGCTGGAAGCCCTGCAGTCAGGAGCTGCATTCAGAGACCGCAGGAAGAGAGCACCAAGACCCAGAGGTGAGTCTCATATCCTTTGCCTTCACCTTTGCACACACACACAGCACCTGCTACCCACATTGTACTTATGGCCAGTATTCTGATTCCAGATAGAATTTCAAAAAGTCCAAACTTGCCAACTGGATGCATACTTTTCTTGTTATGGTTTTAAAATCTGGGTGAATCGAATGCATCCTTGTTTAATGATGCCTCCACACATTCTCATTTGCCTGCAAAATACACCAGTTTGTTGTTTGTGCACATGTTGACTAGTAGCACACTGCCAGAGAACAGCCCGACAACATTACTACAACTGTCGGATGTTTGGATCTCAGTAAATCAACAGCCCGTTATTTATTTTCTGGCAGTCCTAAATCCCAAATGGTCTTGAAGCCAAGTTGGGTTGTGTGCATGTTTTGAGGAGACAGTCCATTAGACTTTATGGGCAGTCGACAGCATTGCCCTTCAACACTGTATTTTCTGGTAATGGCCTTCCCTCCACAGCCGTTCTTCAGCTAGCGAAGGGCCCCCGCATGATCTCTTTGATCCCTCTTAGCGCAGTAAGATATGTTGGCGTTAAATGTCCCCTGCCCTCCACAGATAACCAGCAGAAGACCATCAGCCCCAGCTCCTTCCGCCAGGTTCTCAGGCCTGTTCAACATGGTAAAGCAAATCATTAAAAAGCCGCAAAGCTAAAGCCTCAAGCATGCTCAGCTCTGCCTTTTTATCTGCTCTCAAATGGCCGGCCGTCTTGCATGCACTGCAACTTTGTTGCTACAGTTCATGTGTCCTGCTTTGTGTGTGTGTGTGTTTTGGGACCATTCAATTTGTCCCGATGACCTTGTGTGCCGCCGGAAAGTGTGAAAGGTCTATTGTGATACAGTTTGAGGCAGTGTGTTGGGCGGACTGTGAGCGAAGCCCGGGTTGGAATTCTTTTGAAAGCAGTGTGTGGACTGTACTCCACTGTTGATCAGGTTCCTAAATTGTTCAGAAACTGAGGCACTGACTGAGTTCAACTCAAATTTCAAGCTTCTCGCCTGAGACTAATGTGCAGTAGCCGATGAGGCCTCTGCACCAAAACCAAACACGTCAACAAATGCAAGCCACTTTCAGCTGTAGTTCATCACTTAGAAACTCCCTTTTAGAATTCAAAATAAAAAGGGCAAAATGTGTGTGTTACCGTGTGACTTCCAGGGAGTCAAGATTGGATCGGATACCCCGTGTCATTCAAAGCTGTAAACAAATATTGTGCTTTGGCGCTTGCAAAAACAAACTGCAGCTTTCTTCTCTTGTCAAAGGTCTTTTACAATTATCACTGAAGCGCTTCAAATTTTACACCGTAACCCAATTACCACTTATTACCCGTAATTGGAATCACTGTGGGCTGTGTGTACGGGTCCACATGAATACAATTATTCACCCTCAGTCCACCCACAAAATTGATGGCAATGATAAAAGGCCCTGCTCTGTTGTTCTGCCTCGACTTATCTGAAATGAGATTGGAAAGGGGCGAGGGGGAGGGAAGTATACAGGGTGGGAGGAAAGAGACGGATAGAGGTGGCTGGAACATAAGAAATGGAGTGTGAGGAGGTATGAAAGAGCCAATTGGTTTGGGTGAAACTAGGGAACAATGTTGGGGGGCGGGGGGCAGTCTGACTGTGTGTTGGAGATAGAGCCTGTTCATAAAAGGGATATTGTATCATATTGGGTTCATGCTGTAGAAGGTGCGCAGGACGCGGGCCCCCTGCCGGCGGCTCGAGGCGCGGCCCTGTCGGCTGACGGCGCTCTGGGGCTGGAGCCCGTCACTGCAGGACGCCGCGCTCATCGCCGGCCTTTGCAGAGCAAACGCGGCTAATTACTTTTCTCTGCCCGGCACCAGCGCAGCCCTCTCAGTGCCCATTCATCTTAATTTCCCCCTCTCTGCCATCTGCCTCCTAAATAACACTCCTCCTCATTTCCCTACCATCCCATATCCCTGCTGTCTTCCTCGATACTCTCACGGCCTGACAATGGCCCTCCCCAAACATAATTGCCTGTTATTGGTATGGAGTCTCTCAGCTGCTCCTGCCGCACCCCCTCCCCACTCCCTCTCCCCCTGCGGAGATCCGGCCCTTAATTGCCCTGGGTTTAGTCGCCGGAGTGAGTGAAACCCACTGGATGCTCCCTGCTAAGTTGGGAGGTGATGAAGTTTAGTCGCCGGCACGAAGCACTTAAACAGCTGCTTTCCCTTTCACACCACCCAACCACCTTCTTTTTCCCACAGTTTTAAATACCCTTTAATAATTGATCTCAAGGGTTCTGCTACACTCCAGCGGAGCAGCAGAGAGAATTGAAAACCGAAAACATCCGTGCCACGAGATACTGTAATTTTGCGTAGAAGGTGGAGGGATTGACATGGGTGGTCCAAACATGCGCGCCGCCGTTAAGCTCCCACACCAAGGGACACTCGAGTGCACCAGGTTTTTTTTTTGTTGCAGTGGTGCACTTTTGGCTGTCTGCAGAAACAAATTTGACAGCCAATAGATGGTGCTCGCCATCACAAAGAATAGTTCAACTACGTGTAGTTCTTCCTCGTTACGAGTGTGATTGCCCCAAAGTAGAAGATAGCATTAGAGGCATTACTCCGCTGTTTGCTGCAAAATCGGGGGCATACAGGGTCCCCTCCCTCTTAGTGCTTCCTTCTTGTTCTCTTCCTCTTGTCCTCTTCAATTTACTGTAAGTAATAAATGATAAAAGTAAGGTTCCTTGCCTGCGTCCTCAGGATTTGTCCCCACTTCCTCTGTCTCTCATCTCCTCGCCTCCCTCACTTCTGAATTGGCTCAGCGCGCTTTAACATGAGCCAGCAGCTACGGTGTTTAGCTCGGTCTGCAGCCTCCCCCAGCACTCACTCGCACTCACACACACACACATGTAGACTTCGGGGGATGGAGGTAAGCAGGCTTTGCGGTGGCTGTGGCCTGGGTTAGGATAAGGCTGCAGGGCTCCAGGGCTCTTCGACACTCTAAATTGGATTGCGCTCCTCAGAATGATGGATCGATGGTGGTTAGCCACACAGGTGTAAGAGACTTGAATCTGCAAATTGAATCTATAAGGCAGCCGTAGCTTTTTTAACTGTGTGCTTCTGGAAACGTCTCTCGAGGCTCCGTCTGGTCATTTCAGTCCTCTGAGCAGGCCCTCGTCACATGTTGAGGGGAATCACATAACTGCACTTATTTTGTGGTTGGGTTTGACGGAGTGCAGGAGCCTCAAACTGTGCGACGCAGCACAAGCCCCATTTTGAGTGTGCGTGTGTGCGTGCTCAAAGGCCTTTAACATGGAGTGATGATCCATTATGTGTGAGGAGCAACGAGCTCTGTGTGGGAGTAAATGTCTTTGTCTTTAGGAGCCATTACTTCAGAATGTCTGCGGTGAAACCCGACCTAACAATTATCATGTGTGATAAAGCTCCGAACTGGAGCTTGAAATTGATATAAAGGTCACTTCACAGCGTCGCTGAACCCGTTTACCAAGTGGAAGTCGGAGTTAGGTCTCCTTACTTTCCGTTATGGTTTTCGGCCATAAGAGCAAGCCTCCGGTTGTCGGAGACGATGTGTGCTACGTGGTTGCCAAGCGGACTTCTTGACCTGCTCTTTGCTGAGAGCATTTCTCTGTTTAATGTCGGGTCTTTGGTTCACGCGCTCAGCTATTCAGTTCGTGCTTCAAAAGGCTTGCGTATATACACGTGTCAATGGCTTTAGGAGAAGACCGATGGGCTTAATTTGAGACTCAATCCGCCAATCTCTTTTCTGAAGCATGTGCTGCACAAAATCATTTAGACGAAACTGAAGGGAGTTTGAGGTTGAAATGAAAGTTGAAAACCGGAAAGGAAGTTGGTTGACGCCTGTCCCTGTGTGTTCTGTGTGCGCACATGTGAGACTTTAGTGAGAAACTAGCTCAGAGTGTCAGTCACTCTCGCTTCCTGGGGCTGAGATGCTCCAGTGGAATCTGCTGTTAGATGCTTGCCTCCTTTGATTGGGCCTCTTATAGACTGTGAGATCTGGATTGCACTGCAAGCAACTGCATCCAGCAGATAGTGTGTGTGCTTTGCCGCTCCTCCTTCACTTTTCTGTCGGTTCGTATCCACGTCAATTATGGGAGATAGCCTTCCTTCCTTCTAAAGTTTGCTCAGGTGACTCTTTACTTTTTTATTTTGTTTTGTCTGCGCTTTATCTCCCCCTCCCTCCCCCCACCCTTGCCTTGCTGCTTTTTCACCAGACATGACATAAGCAAAAAAAAGGGGTTATTAAATCATTTCAGTGAACCAGAGACAGAAAGGAGAGCACCAAAAAGTTGCTGATTTATCTGCATTTGGTCGTAATATATCATCCACACATCATGTACGCTGGCTGCGTTTTTCAGTAAAGTGACAGGTTATTCCCAAAGAGCTTCTGTTCCTGAACACCACACACTCACTCTCCCACTTCCACGCATGCATACATGCATCGGAATTGTCGGGCTTCAACCCCCCGTGTTTTTCGAGGATGTGCGGGTCCGAGGTCAAAGGCCGCCCCCGGGTTGGCACGGCAGCGATGACGCATCCCCGGTCACCTGGCCACTTGCAGTCACAGTGGCACTCTGTAGACCGCCGCACTTGATTGGTGGCCTCAGACATCTCGATGGCTCTCGTGGACCAAGGCACATTCAGGTGGGAAAGTGCACCGCGACCTGCCTTTGTCTGTCCGTCTGTCCTTTTTCCGCTCTCAGCGTGCCTGTGTGCGTGTTTGAGCCTTTGCACACGTCCATTGAACAGATGGAACAGGAGGTCACCTTAACACCTTTGCATAGTAGCAAGTGTAATTAGGTCCAACATGTGCAGTCAGACTGGTGGCGTACCAACTGGGAGATGTAGAGAAAGGGAAAGAGTTTATTCTTTCACTGAAAGGGTTTAGTTAGGTTGAGGGTTTCTACGTGGTATGTCATTGAGTGTGACTGTGACGCTGTTCACTTGCTCTGTTGCCTTGGTAGCGCAGGTATAAATAATGAAAAAACGCTTTCAATTTCTCCCACACAGGAAGTCTGAGGCCTCTTATTCCACCCAAATGTGTTAAATTGTGACGCACATTGATATCAAGATGTGTTAAAGCGGGCCGTATTAGCACACCTTCAGCAAATAACGCCGGTAATTCTGTAAAACTGTGCTAATCTCTGTTATCCCTGCCCCGTCCAAGATGAGAAAGTGAAATGCTGTGGCGTATATTCACATGACTGGTTTTTGGGAGGTCAGCGTGATGGATGAGAGCTGCGTGCACAAACACACAACGTCACCCGGGCTCGGCTGTGCCCACTCGGCCCTAATATAAAACAGATGATACTGAACACCTCTGCACTCTGCTCAGCGCTCCTACATCCCACGCTTTTTTTTTTTTTTTTTTTTTAGCCAAGTCCTAAGCCGATCAGGCCCCTTCCGATATCCACTTTTAGCTGGATTATGAGGAAGCTGGGCTGTAATAAAGGCTGTGGATCGTGAAATGGAAACTGGTGCTTAGCATGTTGAGCCAAGGACCCTAATCAGCCCGTTCACACCAGCGCCCAGGCCTCAAACTGCGAGCGAAGCCGCTAATGTGGGATCGCTATTCAGCCGGCGTTCTCCTCGTCTCTTCTTTCCGCGGGCCAACGTCTCGCCTTCTGTCGGCCCTTAGCACACGCCTCGTGTGCGGGGAACAAAGGCGGCAGAGCCGATGGGTTGTGTTTCGAAAACGCAGCGCATTTTTATTTATTGGTCTGATGGCATTGTTTTCTTTTCCGTCTCGCCAGCTGTCTTTCTTTGTCCCTCCCTCCTTCCCACCCCATTCGTCATGAACCGGTTACGTACGTTGATTGAGACCAGGCTCTTACATAGTCCTCTAGTTAATAATGCAGTGAGAAATGAAGTCATTCTCACCGTGGCTTTGTGCTAATTAAATTTTACAGAAGCCTTATCGCCGAGCCACACACACACACACACACACATTTATGGTCCTGCCACATTCGCCGACGCCAGCAGCCAAATCGCGTAGCCGTCAGTGAGAGAAAGCGGCAGGGAGACTATTATATGAACTCGCGTTGTTGCGGGAGGGAAACCACCCCTAACCTCTTCATGTCCATGCCCTGTGCAAAGGGAGGTGCTGGAGTTCTGTCTCTTTGGTAAAAGAGCATCACAAGTGCTACAGCCTCATTTCTCCCCACTTCAGTCTCATCTTCCAACTGTGGTCCTTTTATTCATTTGTCTTTTTCAGTAGGCTGTTTGTCTGGCTTTTTGCTTCGGGCTCACATTAGCAACTGGTCACACTGTGGGCTTTTGGCAGAAAGAACACATCTGCGTTAGCATGTGCCGCTATGCTTGCCCACTAAGCCGTCTTGACTATGGAGTTAAAGCGTGGACTTTATGTAGGAGTGATGAAAGGGGATGATTTGTGCCTTTTCTTTTAAAAATTCAGCTGTAACCAATCTGTAAGCAGACCCGTATCCAGGTATAAGTCTCCAGTGCACCGTACTCCTACAGAAAGCAAACCCATACGCTCCCATCGTTGATTTTTAGGGCCACTGTAGTCCGCGGCGATGGCGTTCGTCTCTCTGGCTGTTACGTCGGCCCCCTCTCCAGCTTTTGTGGTCCAAAAGGCCTTGAGTGGAGCCTCTGAGAAGTTTCCACGCTGGCGGAGCGGGAAGGCTGGCGGATCTCTTGGATGCAGGATTGCCCTTAGAGAGGGACACAGCGAGGCATCGCTGATATGCTATTAAACAGTATCGCCCTCTAATGCTCATTCAGAGGCTTGACTGTATAGAACCACATGCATTCACTTTGACACGTACACACACACACACACACACACACAAAGATGTATAGCCTTGAGTCACATGGTCATGTTTGTGTCTCTGGCCTATGGGCTCAAGAGCTTCATTAGCCTGGCTCTAGCTTTGATTAGCATCCTCGGGGGTACAAATTACCAAATGAACTCAAGTGATCTTGTGTAAAAAGAAATCTCTCTGGGACTTTGTGCAGATTTCTGAACACTTCCCAAGCATGTGATGGGCTGTGCCATTCAGGAGAGGGTAGTTTTGCCTTGCACTAGGTATTTTTACTCAGGATTTTTTCCAAACAAGACAAACTAGAAATGTACTTAGTTAACGGCATTGCATTGACTGCATGCTTGAATTTGTACGGGTTCTTTCGGGGCGCCGATGTGTGGAGACGTGGCGTGTGCTCTCGCATCGTCCGAGTTTTTTCCTTCAGGTGAGAATTCCTCGAGCCGCTGACTGTCTGTAATAACCGTACTTGACATTTCCCGCTCCTCCAGCCTGTGGAGACTTAGCAGATGCTTTCCATTCCAGTTGAACCCATTAGGGCCTTCTCTCCTCTACTGCGTGCAGTAGCCTGTCCTTTTGCTGGGGCCCGCTGAATGTCAAAACTCAGTGTTTAGCATCACAATAAAGCAAAGCAGCAAAGGCAAGGAAGTGGCTGCTGGCTGGCAAAGGGCATGAGAAAAGAAAAAAAAGATCCTTTAAAAAAAGCCTGCCATTGCTCATTCAGTGCTTTATAATGAGTTTGTTTGTAATTCCTGTGTTTGTGTCCCTGTAAATCAGCATTACTGGTCCGAGTTTTGACCTTCCTTTGACCTACAATAGAACCAATTGAATTTTTTGTCTTGTGTTGTACGGGTGAGTCCCGTAGTGGACGTCTCATCCTAAGGATGTAAAGTGGTCTTTCCGTAAATTTGGATTGGCTTACTCTTGTTTAATAGCAGTATCGTTGTTGCGGTCTGATCAGACATCTGTTTCAATGCTCGCTAGAAATATATCCTCATTTCCGCCCCTCCATAGGGAGTTTAGCTTTTTGTTTTTCACTAATGATGCATAATTTCAGTTCTCGGGAAGCAACCTAAAGTGGAGTGGCAGCAGTTAAAGTCATAGTTGAAAATGGGATCTTTTAGTAGCTTTCAACTCGCAGCACATCAAATAAAAGCTAATGACTGCTCACACATTTATTAATTTGCTTTGATGTGAACTTTGTTTTGCCTGTTGTTGGAAGCAAGTCTTACATGACCCAGTTACTCTTTAAATCATTTATTTTGATTCCAGAGCCTCTGTGTCAAAAATGTCTGGCTCCAAGCTTCACAGGACTTCACGAATAATTTCCCTCCGCTGTTACTAATGAAGTAGAATTTGTTGGGGACAGTGAAAACACATTTAGTAAACAAGCCATGTTAATTATCCTTAATTAATGAATCATATTAGAGCCCAATGGGGTAGAGGTTTGAATTTGTAACAAATTCAACAGAAAAATTGATTGATTGGTATATAAAAAAAAAAATAGTTAATGAATAAAGAAAAAATACGTCATCACTTTAAATCGTAACGCACGTTCTGATCAAATGGAAAATATAATAACCCTGCACGGTGGACCTGATTATTGTTTTTGGTTACCAGGCCAAGGCTTCTATGGCTAGTGTGATTATTTCTCTGAACAGGGAGGTAATTAGTGGGCTCGGTTCGACTGGTAATTACATTGTTGGACAAAGAGGAGCGAGGATGTCTAAATGTATTTCACAGATAGTTCTGCGTTTGTCCACACAGGCAGCCACACACACAAATACGCACACTCGTGTGTGTGCGCTCAGATTCTATTCAGCGTGCAGTAACATCTCCAGCCAAACACATTTATACACATTTGTTTTGATACAACGTATCTCTCATTTGCAAGCTGAAATAATAGAAAATTGCTTATTTGCATCTACAGTATGAAATTGTCTGATACTGGTGGAAAACTGAGTGGGCTGAGCAGGGCTATTGGGATGTAGCTGGCTGAATTGGCTTTATTGTTTTATGTACCTCATTACTCTCACTTTTAGTTCCGTTCATGATGCCATTTATGCAAAGACGGGAGCCTTTAATGCTGCTGGAGCTAATACGTTTAATTTCTTCCAAAGCACAGATGCGACAATCTGACATGGCGGGTACCTGGACGGTTTCCCACTTAAATATTGCCTCATGTCAAATGCTCATTTTTTATACATTGCTTCGCTGTTCTTCCAAGGTTCGTACCAACATAAACAATTTACCCAGCACGGCTAATGGACGGAAGTCTAGAACCTGATTCCTTCAATTTGAAAGTTATAGCGTTCAAACAAAAATGTTTCCTGATGTAGATGGTGTGTCACTTGACTCACCTTATTTCAATGGCAGTGACGCACATAGCAGAAATAAGACATTGGAAGCACAGAGGTTTGTACAGTCCGTGCAGCGGGAGTCAGTCCGGGGAAATGTATGCACTTCCAATACTTGCATAATAATAAAATCTCACCAGTAAGACCAGTCTCACCAGTAAGTAAGTTGACAAATTGTGTTTGCAGCAATCTAGTTCCTATTTGTATATTTTCTGTATTTCCTACTGTGAAAATCCTTCCCTTGAAAGCTCAAAGAGAGTAGCACAGTACGTATGCGAGCTGAAATAAATGCAGACATTGCTCGTGCATGGGGAGGTCAGGGCCCATGCAGGGGAACATTTAGCACGTTTAAGTGCTCTCTGATCAGAGAAGAAGTCACAAAACCTGCAGTAAGTACTCTGGGTTGCTGATTAGAGCAGATGAACACTTGACACCACTTTGGGTGGATTTACATTTTGTGTGTGTGTGTGTTACTGTGCGTTTGTCCTGCTATGGCTGTATGGATTGCAATTATTAATAGCCAAGTTATTATGCCTACATTCTTGTATACATTGCATTTAGAGCAAGAACAAGCAGTGGAAATGTTTTTGGGGGTGCACGCTGACGGGCCGTACACACTCCGGCGGCGGGCCGGATTTGCGAGTTTGACATATGTGAATTAAGCACTCGCGGGCCACATAAAATGACGTGGCGGGCCTTGAGTTTGGCACATGTGCTTTATAGGATGGTCGCTCTATTGCATAGTGATACCAATACAGGCTCAATTGCTATGACAGAAATCCTATGTAGACATTGTGCTTCAGTACACCAGCCTTAAACCGTTTTAAGGATCATTCATTTCAAGATTACAGTTTCACTTTTCTGTGTTTTATTTATTAATCCTTAAAGTAGGGAAAAGACACAGGAGGCTTTTCCACAAGTCCATTGTGAGTAAGCCTTGCCCCCCCGGCTCGGCGACTTAGCCTGGACTAGAGTTGAAAGCTTTAAGAAGAAAGAGGTGGCCCAAGGATAACAATCTTTACGTTTTGTTCCCTTCTTACCATGTAGACAAAGTGTAAGACCGTCCAGGCTTCATGGGCTCGGGCGTGTTAGAGGGTTAATGAACGAGGCTTATCCACCCAGCAAGGTCTTGGGGTGTGGCGAGTGGCCGGGTGCCTTTTTAAATCATCCATCAGGCTCTCCAGCCGAGCCTGAGCCCCGACAATGAAAGGTGTTTGGGCTACAGCAGAAGGGACATGATTTATCAGGGAGGTGAGTGATTACGCGAGTCCTCTGTACGCGAGAGACGCCGGCCAGCACTAAAAAGATGATCCTGGAGTGTGTCATGAAACATGGAAAGAATAGGAAGCGGGGCCCCATGAAGAATAGCCACGCCGAGACATGGTGGATAAATGAACTGTGGGTGTGTTTTAAGTTTGAGTGGGGAGTGCTGTAATGGGCTCGTGTGTACTGAGACTGTCCTCGATGGCTTGGTGACATTTCCGAGCTAATTGCTTTAGTCCTTCCAGCATGTCACTCTGTAGTGACACATATAAAAACATCTTGCTTGGAGAAAAAGGACTAAATGTAGATGTCGTGGATAATTATCTGTCAGGTGTTAGAGGGGAAAATGATGAGGACCAAAATAGATCAGTGACAGAGAAAAAGTCTCAGATCTCCCCCTGGATGTGTGGTGGATTCAAATAATAAAGCACTTAACTTGACTTTTTCATGTGCAAATTCAACTTCACACATTGGCAGTTCTCACCGACTTTGCAGATGACTTGTTTGGATCTTACTTATGTCTTATTTTTCTGTATCAGATGCAAGTCATTATCGTTTCTTTTGTCCCAGCTCCCGAGATTTGGAAGCATTCATTTTTGGATGAAAGGGGGTAAAGGAGTTGACATCCACTTTAGTAGGCCTAAATGATCCACTTTGAAGATCCAAGCAGAGATAAATAAATATCAGCAAACAATGACTACAGACCAACTCGTCTCTGATGGAGCTCCAGGGGTGAGTTGATAGACGCCTAAGATACAGACGCGGAGAGCAACAGAGAAGGGTGTTGAGATGAAAAACAAACAAGCTGAGGTGTGTCAGCCTAGAGCCTGTTTTCCCATCTAGTGTGTTCCTTATGGAAGCCTTTGAACCACGCCATTTGCTGTTTTGACGAGTCATTGAAATGGTAGGGAAACTGTGTTATATGTCTTGCTTTTGACTCCCCAGCTGCAGCGTTTAGCCTCGAGCATGAAGCTCTCACCAACGTATAGTGATCACGCTGTACAACGCAGTCCAGACGGCGGTCACTGTCATGTTTCGCAAATAAGGATTTGGGTCGTGAGAAAGCTACTTTTACAAATCTTTTCAAAACTAAAGATGAGAAAAGTGTTTGTTCTGCTTTGGTTCAATTTCTACGAAGCGAAACATATTTGAAAATATCCAGATCAAGTACTTGATCACTTGTTTCTGACCTGAACACAATTATTCTACATTGACGAAATGTGTGGGCAGTTTGTCCTCCACTGATGAACCGTGGCAGCCCAGGATACACTTTTGTGAAAGGTTGTTAAAGAGCCTCAACAAATTGAACAATTCACTTTTGCTTATTTTCTTGGTGCGACGGCAGGTATGTCACCAATGGACTGCTCAAATCCATGATATAAAAAAATAAAGATTAAAGGGAGATTGTGTGTATGGTAAGATGTCACAAGGCTCAAGTGGGAAAAATATCTTTTTGTAATTTGTGCGAACTGACTGAGTTACAGCACAATCCTCTTTGAGAAAAGCTGTCCTCACCTCAGTCCTGTGACATGGTTTTCGGACTGAGGCGAAAATTGAAAAAGGGGAAGGGACAGGAATGGGGAGGAAAGGTAAGAACAGAACAGATGGAATAAACCAAGTCATGGGGACAGGTGTCCATTCCTCCCGTTTTGGTCTCTGTGGCTTTCTCTGTCTCTCACTGCCGACTGATGAAATTGCCGATGATTTATACCACGCGTCGTTGGCAGGCGCGGCAGACTGCTGCTTTGTCCCTGTCAGAGCCGACTAGAGCCTGAGGTAAGGCAGCTTTGCTTATCAATCAAAGCCCCTCTTCCACCACCACTGTCGGCGCAAAGCTCCCTGGATCACCGGCTCCCCGAACCCGGGGCCATCTACGGGTTGTCATGGAGATAGCGGCGTACGGCAGCGCGGGAGCTGAAGCCAACAGGAAGTGACACAAAGCCCTTGGAGGGATGGCCCTGTTGATGGAAGCATACTGCTTGGCATAGAGATTGTGCTGTGAAAACGAACCCAACAACCCCACCTCCAAACAGCCGCTGAACTCAAATGCAGTGATAAGTAGACTTCCCAGGTGATGCGTCTCACCTCCTGCTAGCTATCACATGGCATTGCCTTTTCCCCCCTCAGCCGCTGCTGTAAGGCAACTGTCTTGATTATGTGAGGATTTGCAAGGAAGAGCCGCCCTTAATCATCCGTCATTTGCAAACCTGTGTGCGATTTACTTTTCTTCCTCCCCAATTCACACCCCACTGTTTATGGGGGGTGATGATGAGGTCTTGCTGCTTGATTACAGACGTGTTAGAGAGGTTTGTGTGTGGCAAGCACTAATTTGTTAGGCTGCTTTGTCGGATAGAAAGCATCAGGGCGAGGTCTGAGTCATTTGCTCTCATCCGCCCAAGAGGAGCTTTCGAAGCCGCCGCAGCAGCGAGTAACCCGAGCCGGCAAAGGACGTCAACCGGTCCGATTTTCCTTTATTTAAAAATAAAATGGTGAGCTAATGGTAGTTAGGGGTCCTTACAGTAAATACCTGACATCAATTGACAGCCGTCTTGAGTATAAAAGTATTTTGTATATAAATATCCCTTAAACGTTTCAAAAACCTAATTGAAGCCTTTTTAAATGGGCCTGTTGTATTGTTTCAAAGGTGTTCATGTGAGTAGTCGCTAGCAGGCTTTTTCCAACCAACCAATCAACCCATCGAATAAGATGGATCCTGGGTGCTTCTCTAAATATGATGCTGTACTTGTTACGTTTGTATTGCACGCTAAATGCTCTTGTGCTTTCACACACCTAGTATGTGAAAAGCTCTTTTTGCTCAGACTCCAAAAAAGTGATAATAGCCATCACGAAAAATGCACTTACTTATTGTGCAAGAATATTAACAAAAAACCTTTGACTTTTGACATCGTGTTACAACAATTTCCTCGGCCCATCTTCTCCAGGTAGTCGTAAAGAGTGTCCTTTGAGAGCAGAATAATTGGATAATGGCTCACTCGCTTTTTTTTTTTTTTTTCTTGCTTGAGGTCAACAGTCGCTGGTACTGCTAGGTTTACGGTCCATGCCGATGTACCTCATTAAGCCACAATTTAGTTTTTGCCGTTTCTTTTTAAGTGTACCAGAAGCAGCAGCTCTGGCCCACGCTGTGGTCTCGTGTCTTTCTTGTTGCTGCGTTTGACATTAGATGCACTTCATATTTGTCTTCGCCTCTGCTCATTTGATTTCTTTGACATTCAGAGGAACATATTTGCTTTGTAAACAGTCATTTTTTTTATCACTGACTGATTTTCATTTTGCATTGAAGAGCAGCATCACATGAGTTCTCAGGTGTTTTTGTCTACACTTTCCAACAAAGACGTTTGACAGTTAACTTCTCCTTCGGTGTAACCCTGTGTACATATATCCCATACTCCACCTGAGGCTATTTTGGTCAGTTTGTCATTTCTGTTCCCCAGAACGTGCTGTAAGTGACGCGTCTGTGCGCACGCGGCCGTACACGTAGTCAGAGTACCTGTGTGTGGGCCTGGTGTCTCTCACGAGGGCTCATTAAACCGACAAAGAGTGTCAGAGAGAGATATCTGGTATTCTATAGCATCTATCACACATGAAACAGGAACCTCTCTTTCATATGCCACAAAGAAAAAACGACTTTATTAAGATCATATGCCGGTCAGGTCTTGGCCTCCAGAAAAGTGCACAAGACAAGTGGTTTAGTTTAATCTTGTTTATTGAGGGGAGAATTCTTGTGAGGTAAACAAGCTGTTCCAATGCTTTTAAGATAGAAGCCTCCCTATTTAATTGCTTGATCCCCACCACTGATTAGTTCGCCGTTAGCCTCAAATGCTTAGCTCTAGAGAGCATAGTGATTACTGTGGCAGGTATTTAAGAATCCCTCTCCCATTAGATCTGAGAGACTGCAGCGGCAGTGCAACGTGTCCGAGAAAAGCCCTACACTACATCCACGTTTTTAAGGAAAGAATTATCAAAAGAAAATTGTGCCTTGCATTGCTAGTCCTATGGTAAATAAACTGTACTTGTGTAGCGCTTTCTAGACTTCCGACCTCTCAAAGCACTCCGACCCGTCAAGTCATCATCCCCTCACTGATGTAACTCGGCCAGAATTCAATCGAACTTTCTCCTGAAATGCACAATTGCGTGGCTTTAAGAATTAGATTTTCATCATTTGTGTTACAATCAAATATTGTTTTACGTGATCTCAGCCATCGTTTCTCTAGATGATAATCCGTATTCATGATCCAAAAAAAAGAAAACTGGAGATTTGTTGTTTGTTGATTTATTACTCTGTATTAAACAGCGGAAGGATCTCGAACTCGGTGAGAGAAAAAGAAATGCTTCTCAAACCTAATCAACATGCATCCAACAGAGGTGCACCTTCAAAGGCTGAGGATGAGATCAAGAATCAGTCACGTTTTCTGTGACATTCAGCGGCCGTTGGTGTTTCAACCTCAAGGCTGCTTGATCCCTAATGCTGAGCCCAGATATTTTTCTCTTTTTTTTTTTTTGCACAGCGGCTAAGCTGAGTTTTCACATAATAGGTTTTTCAGTGTGTCTGGCGCAATTGTATGGTATGCACTGGCCCAGTTGAAGCAAAAGGGAGGTAGAAGGAATACTAAATCTTTATAAAGGGGAAAAATGGGAAAGAGTCAAATGACATTCGGTAATGGAGGGATTAAAAATCCCAAATTAAGTTGAGGCTTTACTGCGGATGCTAATGAAAACACCGGTTAATATGAATCTATTACAATGCTAATCAGAAACACAAGGAAGTCGTCAGCGCTTCACTTAAGCTGAATAACTTGGGGCGTCCTGCTGCTACGGTTTACTCACCTAACTCACGGTCTTGAACCACCTAATCCTTGTCATTCTATCTAATGCAATATCTGTTCTTCCCAGCTGGCAACCTCCTCAGGTCTTTCTTCCTGCATTTGTTAACCACGCTTCCTCTCTGGACTGTTTCTATAATAACAGGGAGGCTTTGCACAGTTTCAGTTACATGCGTCGCAGTCAAGCTCAAGTTTAAAGCAAGAAAAAAAAAAGCAGCAAACCTTGATTCAAGATATTTTCAATGTATTTCATCATTTTCTCCTCTGTATATGTATCACATTCGTAGTGCTGTTTGGCTCTGAATAATCTTTTTTATTTTTATCCAGGTTTCTCTGATAGACTATGCTGTGGCATGATTCAGTAATTCATTGATTAATTAAAACTCCAGGAGCAATGGGAGTTATTGAGTTATGGAGGTTATTGCCTCACACACACACACACACACACACAGCTTCCATTCTTTCCCTTTTGCAAAGTGATGCAACGTCAAGCACATCTCTCCTACTGCATGCGTACCTGCTTCCACCGGGGAGTTCCTATTTTGAGCTTCATCAGCGCGACAGGTGTTTGAACCAATAAAGGGCCGTGTGTGTGGTGAGTTACAGTATAGCGTAGCCTCTGTTATGGCACAATCACAGGGCGATCAATGTTGGTGAGACGGCATTGATCGCCCTGGTGAGGGAACCTTGTGATTGAGAGCCTATGAAGCTGGGATGAACATTTTTGTCCCGCTCATAAATATGATTCATCCACGTTTGTGTTCACAGATAGCTGTTAGCCTGCCAGCTGAACAGATATTGCTGTGACTCCCAGGTCTGTTTGGATGTACCAAATGACTTTGGTGATCATGAGGTAGTCACTCGTGGTTATGGGGGAAATGTCGTATGTCCTCCCTCAGCATGCTTTTGTAAAACGCATTGTCCAATCACACTCAGTTTTAATATCTTTTTGAATAAAATTCCATTCTTCACTTTTTTCCTATTTATTTTTTGATATTCATTGTCTTGTACTTTTCAACTGTAGATTTTATATTTTCAGGTTCAAAACCGCGTTTGGATCTTCTTTTTTTTACATTCAGACTTTTGACCCGGGGGGCGGGGGCGTTGACTGAGAGGGGCGTTTCATCAACCTTATGTTTTAACGGTTGATGAAACTGTCACTCATGATGACACGCTCCTCTCAGTCGACGCGCCGCCCGCTACGCCACATCAGGGTCAAAAGTCTGAATGTGGAAAAAAAAAGATCCGAACGCGAAAAAAAGTTTGGAACCTAAAAATATAAAATCCGCAACCGAAAAATACAAATAAAGTGAATATCAAAAAAGAAATAAAAGTGAAGAATGAAAAGAACTTTTCAAAAAAATATTCAAACTATATTCAACCCGAAAATATTTTTCATCCAATTTCTTTTATTTTGATTACAGTGTTGTATTTTTCAATGTTCAACAACAAAACATAATCTTTAAGGTTCACATTTTTTTTTCGAATGAACAAAACTTTTAACCTGGATTTGGCTCCATAAGGTTAACCCAAATTAATATAAGCACAAAATCACATCCCGTGAAGTAGTCCTTGTATGATTTACAAATAAGCGTCTGAAGCCCGCTTGTCCAGCCCAGCCCTATTAGTATCTGAATTTCTCCCTGCCCCGTCATAACTGCGTACTGCACAATAGAATAGTTTCTCTTGGCTGTAAAATGAAGCCTCTTTGTTCTGCAGTCACAGTTGACTAGTAGCTGCTTGTCTCAAGAAAAATAATGACAATGGAGGGAGACTGCAGACAAAGTGTTAGGAAGAAAGAAAAATATCAAAGAAACATGAAATGTTAGGGTCAGAAAAAAAAAGACAAAGCGGAATTAAACTGATGTTTAGAAGGCGGGCGAGGAACAAGTTTGCTTCTACTGATATAAAAGAGCCGGACAAATGGACAAATGTCTTTTATGTCCCCATGTGTTTTGAGAATACCGCCATTATTAGCCCTGCATATACTGAATAGCAGTCTAGTTTCTATGCAGCCATTGATTCAATGTGTGTGCTTGTCAGTGTGTATTCCCACGGGTTGCAGCTAATCATCAAACAGTGGCGTGGGCCAAAGTTTGCTCATGATAGTCTGCCAGCTGATGTTCATTAAACATTTGGCACAGAAAGAGCTGTCCGGACACGAGGCTACCCAGGCCAGAGTGTGCATGTGTGCTTCTCTCTCTCTCTCTCTCTCTCTCTCTCTCGCTGGCTCGCTGAACTGTCTATATACACTCGTGTGTGCCTTAGAGAACGCGCGCTGTATCGCACAATGCCGCAAATGGTGGTCCAACAGTACCCGGATAGGCAGGCTAGACACAATCACTGGACTGGAGGCAGCTTGGTCGTCAAGGACCTTCTGGCAGAAGCCTTTGACCCATCAAGCTCAATGTGGGGGGGGGGGGGGGGGAGGAGGAGACCTGTTGGGTGGGTGGTAAAAAGAATTAGAGCGAGATGGTTGAGGACACCGCGTTGTGAAATCATCCGTCTATTCAGCACGCTCCTCCCATATGGAGAGGGTCCAAAGGTTCATTAGGGATCATCAGTGGCCTGTGATGTGTGTGTGTGTGTGTGTGTGTGTGTGTGTGAGAGAGAAAAATCAGTGCTTGCACTCTTGAGAATAGGTGGACATCAAAGTCGCATGACAATTCATCCTGTTGGCGCGTTCCATCCATCAGATGGTAGAGACGAGCGTGAATGTCATTTCGGTGGCGTCCAGCGGGTTACCAAGCGGCAGGTGATCAGTCAGACTGAACGTTTAGCACTGCGATAGAATTGTGTCAAATATGTGCCGTCCTCGGTAAGTGACTGATGATGGTGGTAGTTGTCAGCACAACAGTGGCATGTCATCTCCTTAAGTACAGCGGGCCCCAACATGTTGGAAGACAGTTGGTCCAGCGGTTATGGAGTGACATCATTACTCATTCGGAGGCGGGTCTCAGGCCTCTAGCTCTGAATGGTCTCGGCTCAACTCCATTTCCAAGTGGCATCATATGGCCGTGGCACATATGGCGAGCATGAGGAATCACTCTATAGAAATAGCCATCTTCTTCATTTTACTGACATTTTATTGCCAAACCTAAAGCACGGGGGGTGCCCCCCCCCCCACGTTCTACTGTTAATGGCATCACACAGTGTGCACTTAGTCCTACCACAAGTATCCTTAAATGAATAGGACAACCCCCCCCGCCCCCCCCGCTATGATTATTAGCCCAGTCCACTTTTCCCTTCAGAGTCTGACACCTCATTGTGTATTTCTCACCCTGTTCCACTTAGCCCTCTTTGTGAGTAACATCTCTTACCGCATCATTAAATGAGACGGCTGTTTGTGATTCAGTGTTGCAGCAGAAAGAAAGAAAATCTCACCTCCTTTTTCTTTCTCTTTTTTTTCTCATGGGTTTGTTAAACCGGCACTAAAATGCAAGAGTTCACCGTCCCTGCGTGTGTGCGTTGATCGCTCGGCGGTGTTTACAGTACACACGGCCTCCCTCGCCATGCGAGGCCCAAACCGGACCCCGCCGGTTCTCCTTTGTGCGACGCTTTCCTCGTAACTCCATCGCGGCCATCTCTTCTTGTTATCTCGAGCATGACACATTTCACAGCTTTCTCTTCATCCGCCAAATTGTAATGATGCACAGCGCAGGCTCAGCAACACAAGCCTTCGCGTTAATCGTGTTCACAGCAGCGCTGGTGCGTTTCACCATTTTCTTTTCATGAATGCAACAGCAGTCTTTCTCTCTCTTTTACTCCCCCTCCGTACCGCGTCTCTCTAACACACACACAAACCACACACAGTTATGCCTCCAACCTGCTGCTATTCCCATGTTGACAGAGATGACAGTCAAAACCACTCCCTAACTGGTTGGCCGACAAGCACCATTTTGCCCCCGTCATTCAGATGTCGTCACCTGACACAGTCGATGTCAACCCATCTCAAATCATTACCTCGAGGGGGTCACAGCTGTCCTGTTTCAATTCCGGGGATGCCCGTGCGCTTGTCAGAACATTAAACTCTCAACATACAATGACTGATAAGAAAGGAGAAGAGATGTTATATTTATACAAATAGCTTTACATTTCACCACTTAGGTGTTTCGCCTAGGTTTACAATTTCAGGGGGTAGCAGTCAGTCCGCTGGTGCGGAACTCACGGGCAAGTGTAGTGTAAATTATTTTTCTATAGTGAAATATATTATTGATTAGGGGCCCACGGTTGGACAAAAAAGACGATACAAGGAAGAATACTAAACTAATGTGGAGAAAGCTGTTTTGACAAGATCGTGTTAAATGGTGAGCGTCATTTCAGCAAAAAAAGGCAATAATTATCTTCACGAAGAATCAGACGGAGGAATCCATGCACAGCGGGGGGCGATGACCCCAGACTCTCACCATTTTCCTGTATGTTGTTGGCTTGTTGCTTTCTGGTGGAAATAACCCCCCTCCTGCTGCTTTAAGCACAACACGGTGAGCTTTTCTTTCTTTTATTATTCCATAGTTTCACCACCTTGCTTTCGTTTTCATGCTTTCCAAATACAGTATTCAGTGTTTCCCCTAAGTTGACAACTTCAAGTCCCATGTCAAATTCATGTCTGAACTGCTGTGCGTGGAAAAACAAAAATACTTTTCAGGTCGGGGGGGGCTGTTCTGATGTGAAACCTTTTTTCATATGATGCTAAAAAGATTGGACTATTGGTCAAACTGCTTGAAACATGAAGTCAAGAGGAAGAAAAGGGGTAGTGAAGGGAAGTTAGATTGATAAATAAGAGATGACAGGGAGGAGGAGAGAATACTTTAACCGCGCCGATCACGCCCCAGTGGTTCTACTAATCATGCAAACAAGGTCACTGTCCGCCAGAGCCAGAATGGCAGGCTATATACGCTCATGCATCTGAGGCATTTCTCTCTCTCTCTCTCTCTCCCACCCACCCCCCTCCTTTTGCAGGATTTTCTCCTTCTGCTTTGGTCACTCGGCCGATGAGCCTGACACACAGCAAGCTGCCCACATTCAGGCTCACTAGCAAGTTTTAGCAATGCGTAAACCGCACATACAGTCAATTATATGCAGCGCAATATCCAACCAACATTTGATCAGCAAGGTAAGTTAACATGAAAGGAATTGGATTCGATGCAAGTAATCTGTAATGAAAAAGGAGGAAAGAAGTTGCAGCCTTGTTAAATCCCTTCAATGAATGATCAATTGTTGTGGCTTAACAGCAGCTTTCATTCCAGTCCTTGAGTGAGTAACTCCAAACTAGATTTGCATATTGTTCATTACACACAGCACAATTGCATGTTTTACTTGCAACAGCAGATGACAAATGACAGAAAACACCTGCGGTTTCAGTTTCATTCTCTCAAGCTGGTTCGCGATCGTCAAATTTTCTCTCTCTCCCTCTCTCTCACTCACACGCATAGACGGCAACGGCTCTCTTGGAAGAAAATGTTGTGTTTCCCACTACTCTTAATTGGCAGTATTAAGAAGGGAAGACAACTATGCAGTTTTCAAATGTTGGTGGCCACTTTCGCAAAGTGATTAGAGCGTATAAGAGACCCAGGAAGCTCAGACACAACTTAAAAGTCATCACATCCCTTTTCTGTCTGAGCAATACGCTCACAAATGCCATTGTATATTTGCCTGTTGCTATTTCTAAGTCTAGGCACAGATCTGACACAGAGCCTTAGAAGAAAGGCGTTCACAAAAGGTGATGAAAGTCATTTTGCCTTGTCTGCATCCATTGATCCAGCTTGAAGAGAGGATCCTTTTTACCTTTCAGTCAGTCGTCCCTGACCAGATTTTCATCTTACAACAGTGGGATAAGAGCTGTTTATTTTTGGGAAATATCCTCATGACGTCTTTATGATAATATCAAGAGCCAACCCAAAGGCATCTGTAGAAATGGTGATATAATATTGGCTGAAATCGATGAAGATGTGGAGAGTTTGTTCAGTTCAGTCAGAAGTCATGGCCTACAGTTGTGTGTCGATCTGGCAGGAAGGGGGCCCACACTGCAACCAGGAACGGTTACCTTTGCACTGATGTTAGAGGGACGGCAGGTAGGAGGGTTGGGCGGTGTACCGGTTCAAACGGTATATTGGTTTAAGATTTCAGTACCGCATGAATTTCTCACGTACCGTTTATATACCGCTGTTACACCGTTACAACTGACGTTGCTCTCCTGCAGGCGGTGGAATAACGAGAACCGCTCCTCTCTTGGGCGGCAACACTAGCAGCCACAAGCTAACGCGCTAACTAGCTAACAAGCTAACTAGCTAACAAGCCAACTCGCTGGCCAGTTACGAGCGAGTTGGCCAGCGAGAGGCGAACAGCTGTTCGGGTAGCCGGCGGCGGTCATTTTCGGGGTCGATGAATTAATGTGTTTACTTGAAAAAGCTATCCCGTCATATCCCGGGATACCGTCAGAATCTTTCTAAATACCGTGATATGGATTTTTGGCCTTACCGCACAGCCCCGACCGGTAGCCACCAGTATGTGATTTCTCAAGGAGGATTAATATCCAGCTCGGGTCCTGACATGGTCAACACAACATGACAAACTACATAAATGCAAAGAATCATCCATCACCCACAAACACAAACTCACAGACTAATATTGTCCCAATGTCCCAGAGCTTTGTATGTGTTTATGGCCTTAAGAACTGTTGACAGGTGAAAATAAATCCCACTTTGCTTCTCTCGCTTCCTTCGCCTTTTCTGGCCATGCACATTTTTTTTGTCTTTGTCTTCCAGTAGTCCTTTTCTATCATTCATACACCACTGATCTCCCTTTCTACCGGTGTCCTCGTTGTATCCACGTCTTGCTGTGTATCTATGCCCGGTTCATTTTTGCTACCTTCTATATGCCTTCCTCTTTCACACCCTCGTGCCTATCACCACTAATTCTATTGGCTAGCTTAAGCATTCACCTCTTAAAACCTCATCAGTTGTGAGGAAGCAACCAACATCTCTTCTCTCTCTGTTCTTGGGAACAATTCTGATATAAAACAATCAGTTGCTCAACAAGTCCCTCACTCACACACTCGGGCAGAAAAACGGTGAAGCCTCAGAGTGCTGCGCTTTGTTCGCTGCATGCAAAGGTTAAAAGGGCAATTCCAGAAGCCCTTGCCACAAAGGTGCTTTGTCCGTTTGCCACTGAAACACCTTCTGCCTGACAGAAAGGGGTTGAGGGGAGGAAAAAAGGAGGAGTGGTAGTAACAAGGGATTTGTCACAATTCCCTTTTGAAATGCCACCTGTGTTTTGTAGTCACAGTGGAGGAGACATTCACACAATCTGTGTGTGCGAATATAAGCTGACTATGCCTCAAGGCCATTTTACAAATACTACATGTGTACAGCTGTTATCAAACAGGCCATCTAATCGAGTTATAATGACAGCCAGGTAGCTGTGTATTAAGGATTCATAAGCTATAGCTGTGGACATGTCTTTTTTCCTGTTACCACGGCAACCCGCACAATCAATGTATACAGTTTAAAAAAATACACGCACCATCACATACGTGGGCCCCGCATGTCGGCAGGTTGGTGTTTTTCTCGGGATCCTCTGTGGTACACGCAGCAATGGCTGTGTACATGCGAAGATGTTAGCATGTGTTCTGACAAGATCTCCTCCACCAACCTCTGGACCATTAGTAGTCATTGTTGTGTTGGAAAACAATCATTTGTGTCTTTTTGAACTTAAGAATACCGTCCAAAAGGATTTGCCAATGAGTTATTGAATTGCCAATAATATTATATCATATTCTTGCAGGAAGAGGCACATTTGTACAGACACAGCAGTGTGCCCTACAAATGTGTACACAGTTATAAAGAGTGATCAAGGGTGAGTACGGGTGTACTGGACCATCCTTGAGACATAGCTTTGTTATCCAACATGAAGTGTATAGGCCGGCAGCTGCATGGCTAACAATGCAAGCTTATGATACTTTGTTACACAACAAGTTTTAAAACGTTCTATTTTCTATACTTGATTGTCAAGCATCGTGTGTGTGTGTTTACCTCAGACAAGCATTCAGTCAGACCAGAGTTTTTTCCCCCGGGTGCCCTTCAGAAATAAACATTAGTGGCTAATCCTTTAATTAGAGAAAGCGAGAGATTCCATTTGTAAAGCATCCAACATTATATTTGTTCAAGACATGGGCTATATTCAAAAACCGCATCAGGGCTTGAAACGTTTCATAATCTTTTTCTTTTATTTCTTTTGTGAAGTTATCGACCCACAGTGGAGTTTGGAAATTAGCAGTAAGCCTGCACCTGCATCAGCAGTGGCCCACTCTCTTTATTGAATATGATCCATATATTAGCTTTATTTAATAACCTTTTCCAGCATCACAATCTCTGCCTGGCAAAAGCCATTTATTTTGTTTGTGGTCTCTATATTTTTCCTCATAGGAAATAATGTATTTGCCAGCTCCATACTGCAGGATGGCAAGCTAACCTGCTTGCTCCCATAGATAGCATGAACGCTTTGATTGCACAATAATAATGGAACAAGGGTATACATGCCTGACAATGGTGATTAACTGCCTTGTGTAGTATTACTATATAATTTGTTTGGGATTATTTTGGAGATCTTTTAATTATTTTCTGCTAAGATTTGGTTAAATGGTGTACAACAACAAAAAAGTTACTACAGGCCATTCTCACGATAGTGCTTTTAGAGACAGAAAACAAAACATGCTACTGTAATGAATATGCTCATTGGTTAAAAAAAAAAAAAATGGGCCTCTGTAAATTCAAGCTGTTTGCCGTTCTGGTTAATCTGACACTATTATCACCAGTACATCAACCTGCATTAGCCGAACTAAAACAGTTGCTATTGCTTTTTAGCAGTCATCCAATCTGGCGTAGCTGAACAAGATTATTGCTCCAGACCGGCGCTAAATGTGCCAGTGCGCTCTACGCCAGGATAACGCCATAGGTCCTTACCAAGTGTGTAAGCCGCTTCTTCTCCCGCTATCTTCCTTCTGGGTTTTAGAGATGTCTGATTATGTCCAGACTCGAGCAATTCCAATAACAATGTAAGCTCGGCCTTTCTCGCCAAGTGGTTTGGCAGATATGAAATCAGTGCAAACAAAATCGGATTTGTGCATGCCCCGAGCTCGAGCCTATAGCATCAGCGAAGTGACTGCTGTAATTGCAGTTATGGACGTGTTACGAGCCGCGTTTCAGGCCAAGTCGTGCCGGCCTGTTGTCCGGACTCATTCTATGACAGTGCCTATTCTGCTGTCTCTCTGACCCCATCATTCCTCTGCATTCATTTTAATGGAACTAATGTGCTGTATTCCATATCTTTCTGCTTTGTGCATGTGAATGTGTGGGTGGTAAAGTTGTTTATCAAAGATCTTGCATCCAGCAGATGAATTTTCTTTAACATGTTATGATGAGTGAGCTGATGTCAGACAATGGATTGATTTAAATTAGCCTGCAGAAACAGAGCAATTTTAGAAGAGAGCCCCTTGATTGTTAGATATTATATTTCATGGTGTAAAAGCTACATTGGAATGGCAAAATTCAATTGAACTCAATTATGCAGAATGGTTTCTTCACTAATTATCTTTATTTTATTGCTCAGCGTGTTATTATAACCGAGCAAAGCTACTTGCTTTGTTTCCAGTTACCAACCACTATTTGGTCACGTAGATAACAGCCATGCGTAAAGCTTAGCCTGCACTGGAGACTTATGACAAAACTGAGCCAAACCAGTTGATGGGAATGTGCCTAATTGTCACCCCTGTTGTGTGACATTTCAGATGTTTGCTCCTTCTGTCTAAAAAGCAGAAGGGCGACAAGTTGAATCCCTCTGTGCTTTTGCATGATTGTTTCTGCAGGGGTCTGTTGTTCCGTTTTACAATGTGACATGTTGTTTTTACCAAGCAGAGGATGGTGTTTCAATAATAAATGATCTGCTTCCCCCCCCTTTCCCCGTGCCCACATACAGATGTTGCGCTAGTCATTATTTGTTTGTGCGTTTACTTATGCAAAACCTATTTCTCGCCGTAAAGAGGGACTTTATTTTTGATGTATTTTGTTTTCTCAGTGAGAGTTTAAGGGTTCTGCTTTTCTGAGTTTGTCGGTGGTGTTAAGATATCTGTGTATTTTTTCGGGGGTAAAAACTTTAAGTGGACTTTCTGTCTGGAATACTTTGCTCAATCATAATGAGGCGCCTAAAGTAAAAGTGCCATGTAACTAACTTTCCAAGGCAGTCAGAAGGCGCGTGCACTCGTACACACAGGCTCTGCTGTGCCCCCCAACCCTCTCCTTTTTTTTTTTTAAATCTCCTGTGTGATCAATGAAAGCGGCAGCACCAAAGCCTCTGTGATTGTTCGCAGACAGAGGATGTTACTTTCCGTCATGGTGCATTGTCTTGTCTTCTGAAGTTATTTACTTGCTTGTTTCCTCCCTCGATTTCATCTTTGTTCCTGTGTTTGTCTTGCCTGTGTTTTCTGATTGGTGTTGTGATAATTACAAGTAGGATTGTGCCGAAAGCGCTCCCGTATGCTTTGATGTCTCCCACAGAGCCGCCGTTCTTTTCATTGGCTGACAAACCAACACTATTTTGTACATCTGATTGTGCTGAACACAGCATAACTGTGCAAGTTTTATATGCACGGGTCTGTCTGGTTCTCACAATATATCCAATTCACATCCAGACCAAGATTGCAATATTTCTTAAAATGGAATACAACACAATTTAATTCATATCTGGGTTTCTACCATACAGAGCTGCTTTTTGATTAATTCAACCACAGCACAAGCACATCTACAGTATAACACTGAGGCGTATGACATACGCATACAAAAAAAGACAAATCTGTCACGACGGTCAGCGCATTGATGCTTGCACACCTGATTGCAACAAGCCATTCCAAGCCAGGTTATGCTTGAAAGTTTTGTATGTGCTTTGTGTGGCGGCAGAGCTGCCTTCACAGAGAAGGTAGGTTTTGCTAAACAAGCTTTGCCGATGTGAAATGACGAGACCATTTAACGCAGTTAGCGCAACTTTGTCTACTTTTAGTGTGCTAAGGAAATGTGTCTCCCTACTTGGGGACCACTGAAGCATCCTTCACGAAAGGAAAGGAGGTAATTCTCTGTCTACGTAGCTTAGTGAGTCCAGTCGGATTCCCTCAAATCTGCGGCTGTCTTTTCCTGACTCCTTATGAATTCTCCTAAACATTTTTTTTGACCCTGTGACGTTTTGCACACAGGTCAAGCAATAGTGGCTAGGAATAGATGTTAGGAGGTAATTCTTTTGACAGTTTGAGTTTTTGACAATGCTTATGATTGAATAAGCAAGTGTGACTTTGTTTCTTATTGTCAATTCCATGAATATCTTCATCCCTAGAGTTCTTGAGGGAGCCTAGTACACTGACATGACAGGTGAGACATCTTGACTGGAGGAGCACAATTAACCTTCATTTACCAGTAAAGGTACAAGTTGACTACTGGAGCTTTCGAATAAACGCCTCCAATGAGTTAATAAAGTTTTAATTGAAAGCTGGTCAAATTACAACCTTATCTTGTCTAAGGAACCCGTTCATTCATTTTAAGTTGCTTCACTGGATTGCGGTTATCTTTGTCAACTTCTTTAGATAATTTCATATTATAGTAGTCATATATAGTAAACCTGGTTTCTCAGCATTATGAATTTCAAAGGAAGTATGTATTATACAGTGTCTTTGTCGGATAAAGCTTTCATGAATGTTATCTATTCAGCTCTTAATCATAAATATTCTACATCTGTCCTTCTCTGGATTCTTTTTTTCCCCCAAATCCCTCACAAATGAAATGGAATGGAGGACAGAAGCGTTCAAAATGTTTTTCTACCTCTTAAGAGCAAGTAGGGTGGGGTCAACACTTGATCTGAACTTCCCTTGAGCTGACAAGACTAGCGATACAAGAAAGGGAAACATTGTTAGCCGCTTTCCTTTTGATTAAAGAGAGCGCCTGTCATATCAGGCTTTTCTGATACAGACACGGGCGCATTGATTCCCACCCAGCTTTGCCCCGATTCAAGCAGTTTGAATCGATGCAGCTGTATCTTAGACATTAAGCCCAGCACATCGATTCCAGTTGGTAAAATTGTGACACCCCGAGGGTGAGCGTGTGAAGGCACACACACGCATGTTCACTTTCTCTCAAGGTTGTGTGTCTGTGAAATTGCTGTGATCATTTTTTTAAGCATGCATGTACCAAAAAAAGGAAAATCAGGCCCTCGCCTTCTGTGTTTCTGTAGGTTCGAGGCGAATATGAGCACTGAACTATCAAAACAATCTACTCCCGTGTGAGGAAAGCGCTTTGTCAGCAGGACCTTTTGCGGCTGTGTGACCGCCGATGCAGTCGGGGACGGACGGCGGCACATTTTGCTTCCCGAGTCTCTTTCTCTCAGTCAAAGCTTTGGATGTGTTGCTGCCCTTTTTGCCGGCCATTTACAATATGAACCCGTTCCATTGTCCACGTGGCCATTGACCCTGTGGGCCGCACGTTGCTCATCCGAGGGGAGCATGGATCGCTACGGGCCCCATGAGAGCTCTCGCAATGAATGAGATGGATGACACGCTTGGAGTGGAGCACTGCGCTCCCCCCCCCCCCCCCCCCCCGGGCCACATCTCTTAAGGATCACCGATTCATAAACCGATATTGCAAACGTGCACTAAACCGGCGATGGGATCTTTGAACGCACTCTGAGGTTCACTATTATAAACGTTTATTGCCCTACAATTATCCAGCTACGTTTGACCCTCACACACACACACACACACACACACACACACACACTGAGGTTTGCTGCTACAGCTCCCGCTCCACTTGAAAGTCCTCCCCTGGGTGCTACCAGCTGGTCACAAAATGGATCTTCACTGTTTAAATGCATTTCCTCCTGTGTAGAGCCCACACATCTCGGTTCGGCCCAGTGCTGATTAAAATCAATAATGGTCCAATCGCATCAACACCACCGACCCGGCCCGCCGATGTGACTCTCGCAGAGGACTCGTGTGACGAACTACCGCTTTCTTTGGCAAGATCTGTCCCTCTTCAAAAAGGCTTACGCGTGTTGCAAAGCAATTCACCACCAGAACACTGTTTTTTGTTGACGACGACCTACACAGCAAATATCAGAGTTAAATTGACTCTAAGCTGGTGTTTATATTTTCCCAATCTTGTCAGTGTTAAATCAACACTCAACAAAGTTAACAATTTAACTCGGAATAAGTGTCAAAAATAAATCTGCTCATTGTTAAATACAATGTTATTTAGCTAAAGTAACTTGCATTTTTAACACATGATGATTACATTTTATCCCAGAGTTGCAATTTAGGGTCAGGTGTCCTGCTCACTTTGACATGGAGCAGCCTGAGTTCGAACCACCAACCTTGTGGTTCCCAGCACACCTTCTCCAACCCATGTGCCACAGTACATAGAGTTAAGCCCAGCACCGAGTACTGTGACACTGTACAGTTACATTTCAAAAGAGTTGTGTCGACGCACGCAAGAGGGGGTGAAAAGGCGCGCAAGGGGCTCTTGCGTCTGCGTGTCCTTGCGTTTCTCTGAATACGCAGAAGCATAAACTAGGCTTAAGTGGGTAGGAATACGAAACAGTCTGGCATCTGCATCTGGCAACACGCAGCGAATGGCTGGGTCCATTTGCATGTGTTTGGGAGGTGTAAAATGTGTCGTTGAATGCACTTCAACGCGTTGCGCAGCTCGTTGACGCATGTATTTTTAATTGCCGGGTCTGCTTGAGAGTAAAAGGAAGAGGCCCCCGGACAGAGGCTGAGCTGAACTCCTGTCCTGTCACTTAATTTGTTTTTCTCTGATTCCTCTTTCTTAACTCTCTCTCTCTCTCTCTCGCTGTGAGTGTTGTTAGCTGACCTTCACTGGGACAAAGCCCCGATTCTAATTGCATTGATATGTCAGTGAGCGATAGTGGTTCCAGGACACCGGAGCAATCCTACCCCCGGAGCGCTGTGGGCTGCGGTGGTGCCGTGTGAATTCTGCTGTTTCTGTTCACTGATGACTCACAGAGCCGAGCTGCTGAGAGGGAGGAGACGGGGATGTCAACGTGCCGCTGGCAGCCTCTTACTTTGTTGCTGCGTGCCCACTCTGCTGTCCCTTCTCCTTAGTGGAGGCAGAAATTCTAAATTTGTGTCCATTTGACGAGTTCACTTGTGTTTCCCAGCAATCGCCACAGTCGAGGCCGTTGACATGGAGGAAAACGCTGATCTCCCTTCTCTGCTGCTCTTGTCCACTTGCGGCGTCTCCTCCCCTGATGCATCATGCCCGGGGAGCAGCAGTGTTTGTCCTCAGAAATCAAGCCGTTGGACAGAAAGACTGCTCACCTCGGTTTCAAACTGTGGAGCACGTCTCGCCTCTGCTTCCCTAAGCAAGCAATCAAATGTAAAGGATTGCAAGCTTAACTTTACGTTAATGGTATCTAGTTATTTAATGACAGCATAAGCCCATATCACACAATCTTGGCCCGATGTGTTGCCTGTCTCTTAATTTTAATTCTGGTATGGGTTGATTTGATCTAATTTTTCTCCTGCCAACTGGTGGGTGGTATGCGAACGCTCCTGCCCAGAGGCTTCTGCATGCGTGTGTCATGTTTATTCATCAGAGATTATATCTGAAATCAAGTGGAAGCGTAAAATTAACATACTGTAAATTTCAGCCGGTAGATGGAATATAAAGGCCCTTGTTGTGTTGTCTGTACCAGGTTGGAGTCCTCTTAGATGTTATGTTGACCTTATTGTTTGATTCATTTGATATTTAATTCCATCATCGTGATATATACATTCAACATAATTTGGTTTAAATTATGTAAAACACTAGATCCTTTTTCTGTTTAAATAAATCAGTATTTCTTTCAATTTCATTCTAATTTTATTATGGTTGTAAGACATTTGTTAATACTCATTTGACATGGGTGAATAGTAAATAAAGAACATTTCTCTCACTCCATCAGCTGTTGACATTCGGTTTTGATCAAAACTGTTTTCTCTTCACTTTACGCTCCCTGATGCAAATTAATGTCACGGACCCGCTCAAATTCTGCTAATGACATAATAAGTAGATAAATGAATGCTTAACGCTTAATTACACTTTTTGTAAATTTCATAACCATAAATGTCCTTCAATCAGAGGATTGGTGGTTCCATCCCCGGCTCCGGCTTGATGCGTCCAAGGACAACACGTGTGACCCCATGTTGCTCCCTCTGTGTCGTCTGGGTATGAATATGTATGAGTGATTAGTTAGAGCCCCGATGGTCACGTGACACCTTGTCTGGCATGCCCCTGGCCATCGGCGTGCAGGATGAATGGGTGAATGATGGCATGGGGGCTTCTTTGACTTGCCTGAAGACTAATGTATGTAAGATGTGTCAGAAAATGACAAAATGAAAATTTTGACCAGTTTAAGTTGATTTTTTTTTTTTGTTAATTGGAATGCAGATCAGTCTGATTTGAGAGTCAGAAATGGGCTGTGATGCTGTTCGTCTTCACTAATCCTACAACATCTGGTCAAAACGTGTTTTGGCAGAATTTTAAATAGAAAAAACGGGTTCATTGTCTTTAGGGAAGAAATGAAGCACTATCTTTTGCACCGAGTTTGACGGACAGCTCAGGGGTCACAGTTACTTTACAAGTGAAATGAAAGTGTGAGTCCCAGACACTGGAGGAGAAACATGAAGTGAGTGAGAGGAAGGAGGAAGGAGGAGGTTTGCAGTTGTTTGAAAGAGGAAGCAGAACCTGTGTTGATGGAGACAAGCTGGTTACCAGATGGGTTTTGTCACGGAGAGAAGGCAACAGAGAGAAGGAAATGGTTAAGAGATGGAGGCTGATGTGGCTGTCTGTAATGCGATATGGCAGATGTGATTTTATTTTTAGGACACAAGGCCCCAGAATGATAGGTTTTATAGGGTTTTGAGTGGGACGATCTTTTTAAATATTCAACTTCAATGAAATATGGAGCATGACTCCGGGCTGTTTGGAATTCATAAGTCTGTTTGCCAGTACTGGCCCTGCATATTGAGAGCTGTCAGAGTCGACGAGAGTGTCAAACACAAGCCCTCAGCTGGCAGCAAAAACAATGGCAAAAAAGAAACACCTCAGAGACGACAAGAGACAAAGAATGGAAGTCTTCCACTGGAGTTTGAAATATTTAATTACCTTAGATCACAACAGCGGTGGGTGATTAAATCTTGGGTCGCATTACAAGTGTTGAACATTGCCCCTAGTGTATCTAAACAATCACTAACATAAATGTCATCCATGTAATTCAGTTTTAAGGAGCTTTTTAACATTTTACATGGAGAATATAAACGTATCTTTCTTCGTTTCATTTAGCAACGAAGCCAAACCTCTTAAAGGTTAAATGGTGTATAAACACAACAAGCAGTACACATACAGATGCCAATACAATTTATTTATATTTAAATGAGCTTAATTAATTAAAAAAACAAGATTGAGTCCATCCAGACATTCAAAGCTTGACTTTCTCAATACATACATTAAAGTCTTCTTTACCATATTAGTATTGAGGTTTAATATCAATTCCTTCTATATCCTTCAATATATGACAATATATCCTATTTAATGTACTGGTTGTACCTTTTACCTGGATGTTTGGCAAGTGAAGACCTGTGACGGAAAATCATAAAGCAGTGTTGACACGCGCTGTTTTCAGGTGGAATTTTAACCAGGTTTTGGTGCCCAATTAGGCCCAAGTCTTTTTGATCTCAAAGGATCTTATCAGAAAGCTCGTGAGGGGGGGGCCTGAACCTGCGTTATGGATACCGATGACTTATGCAGTCTCTCCACCATCCACTGCAGTCCGCGTGTGAGTACAGCACGCGGGAGTATATCGCTTGTACTCCTCATCCTTCATATGAACTTCTCCTCAGTCCACCGGTTCATTAACCCGTGTTACAGACTGATTGGAGGCTAACCGAGAAATGTGTGCTTCTCTGTGTTTGTCCGTGTGCGGAGCGCGTCGCAGCTTCGTGTCTGGAGGCGTGCGAGGGATCAATATTTTGCTCTCCCAGTGTGACAGGTGGACGCTGCTGGAGACAGCGGCTGATAGAAACCCTCAGTCGGCGTGGCGCCCCTGACTGGGAAATACATATGCATTAGACTCCGGCCGCTGGTTATATTTACCAGCGGTAACCACACAAACAACAACAGGTAGCACAGCCCGAAACCAGACATGTTTAATTCATGCCAGAGGCAGCAGAGTACGCCGCCGCTACACCTGTATCATTGAAATAGCTGACGCTTATTAGGAAAGAACTGTGTGTGTGTGTGTGTGTGTGTGTGTGTGTGTGTGTGTGTGTGTGTGTGTGTGTGTGTGTGTGTGTGTGTGTGTGTGTGTGTGTGTGTGTGTGTGTGTGTGTGTGTGTGTGTGTGTGTGTGTGTGTGTGTGTGTGTGTGAGTGACAGTCCGTCTGACTGCGTTTGCGTCTGATGTCTGCTTTTATGTCCGTGTGTGTGTGGGAGACGCAGGCACAGAGACAAAACCCCAGAAAGTGATGCCGTCCCTGTAAGAGGAGACATTCTCAGTCCATTACCCTGCATGTAGGTATAATTAGAGTAAAGCAGGACTAAGAGCCCGGGCTGCTACAACCATCTGCCAGGTGTATTTTCTCTTTGTAATACATGTGGACAGATTTGTTTTTATTGTAAAAGATCATGCATTTTATTTTATTTTTCTCCATCTTTTACCTCATTTATATTTGGTACAGCAGCTTTATTAATACATGAATGCATTCAACAACTTGCCGAGATGACAAACATGGTGCTGCTTTCAGAGTTAAGTTATCAAACAGGGAAGGTCATTATTTTTCTTGAAGATGCTATTTCTGCTGTTAAAAACTATTTGAGCTGTATTTATTTTTTTCTTGCAAGCACAAAGCAGTAGTATCATCATTTGTGGTTGATGCTTGGTAAACATATAGCAGCCCTACACTATTAGCTTTGTGTGCACGGTATATTAAGTTAATTGAAGGTGTCTGTCTGTCCAACAAGTCGCCTCGCGAAAAAAAAAAAACAGCCACTAGAATGAATTTAAAGAAGCAATTTCTTTGATGTGTGATGTCTTGGATACATTTCCCATCGCTATCATTTGAAAGCAGAAAGGTGAAGTATGTGGCCCATTGTCTGTTTGAACTATCTCCTCAGTAGAGCGCCGTCTGCCGCTTGATCCGGTGGGTTGTGCCGGGTAGCCGTCCCCGTGGCAGCTGGACCGGGCTCAACTTCTGAGGCGTTGTTGGACGCGCCGAGGCGCGTTAATGCGATGTCACGCTTGGCTGCTCCCGCGGTGGCCGGGGTTCACACCGAGGGGCAGAAGTCTCGGGGGACTTCCAGCTCAGCCCTTTCATACCCTCCACGCTGCCCTTTTTTTGGTTTTAAGCAGTAAACCACCCCATCACCCCCTGCACACTTTGTCATGTACACTTGACTTTAATATGACTCAATCATGTCTGTGTGAGCTTGGGGTGGGGGGGGGGGGGGGATATGTGTGTTGGCATGTCTTTACGAGTCTGTCACTTGTGTACACATTTGTCGCTGTGCACACGAGCCGCTGCCATGTCCGGTTCAAATAATGTTTATGATCACCGTGGCTTATTTTTTTATTTTTAGGTGAGTCATAGGGGTTGACCTATAAATGTCAACAAACTGCCCCGGCTGCTCCTTGGGAACCAGTCCGGTTCTTGGCTCCTTGCACTGTGATAATTGATTCCCTCTGACGATGTGCATCGACATTGTATCGGTTGCCATTTTGTACCCTGTATAACAGACTGTACTTTTATCTCCCAGCATTATAAATAAGTCTGTGTAGGCTGCACTGTGAAACTCTTCAGCACCACAATTAGACCAAAGAAGTGATTGTGAAGGGCCACAAACGGTCTCTTTTTGGAATCATCATCACGGTCACTGAATCGAAATATGTTCTTCTGTCTGGCTTTAATTCACTATTTATTATGAAAACAGACGTTGCTTCATATTTAGTTGATCCACTGATTGATTAGCATATCCCAAACCCCTAAAGTAAATGCTATGTGGAGCTAGATAATTCTGTGCAGAATAGGAGAATGATTGTGAGAGTGATTAAATACACACCGTCACACGTGCACCTAAAAGGCTTCCAAATGATGTTGCTTTTCTCCAAACAAAATTGTCTATTTCTCTGTATTTACAAAGATATATGGGGTTGTTTATTATGGGAGAGGTGGGACCGGGGGGAGAGGGGGGGTCAAATCACGGCGCAACAAAGCAAAAACACTTTGATATGCATTAGAGCAAGACAGGCTTCACTTACCTATAACAGTGCTGGTTTTCACATTACCCTCAGGGATTGTTGTGGGGCTCTTTCAACAGTCTATTCTCACACCTCCCGTATTTTCTCTTCCTCCATCTCCTTGCTCCCTCTCCTTTTTTTTTTTACTCCATTTTAGTCTCTTTCAAATTACAATCATTCCCTCCAAGCCATTGTCCTGGGGCTTTTTATTCTGCCCATCTTGTCATCACTCTACCTAATCATCATCATCATCCTATTTCTCCCCCTGTTGCCTTCCTTCCATTGTCCTTCCATTGCTGGTTGCCGCGAATCCTTTTTGTCAATCCCGCCTGCTGCTCTTCCACGTGACAGAGGCGCCGGGCGGGCCGCTCTGCACACGCAGCGCTAACTATGACCAACACGCGAGGGACGAACCGTCAATGGCTGGTGTGTTGCCAGGTAATGATCTTTAATTACAGGCAGCCTAATGCACACAGGCCAGCTAACGAGCTGTGTGCTAGCTGTAACCTTTCTGAAAGACTCACTGGGGGACATTGGAGCGTCAACACATTTCTGACTGCACACTTATTCAACTCGTAAATGTTGCTGTCCTCCTGACGTCTCCTTTATAGTCGTTCACACAGCACATTTTATGCACAGTGTATGCGCGGAAAAACAACAACAATGATGATGATGTTGTTTTGCATGTGACCTCGGCGGTGTCGTAGAGCCGTGTGTTAGAGAGGAGAGGACGGAGTGAGCGTTACAGCCCTGAATGGAAAAGTCGACTAAGCCAGACCATCATGCTCGGCATCCAATGGCTGAAAAAATATTTCCCGAATGTGATTTTTGCTCGCTTATCTCCTTTTTTTTTTCTTTCTTTTTTTTTTTTATAAAATGGAAAAGTATTGCCTTGGGACCTTGCAAAGGATTGCTCTATTTTTGGGACATTTTTACAACTGATGGGAATAATCTTAGCCGAAAATTAGCAATTTTAATTCTGTAATTAGTTTTATTAATGGTTGAAGTACTCATTCATTATATTTCTAATGGAACAAATCAATTTTTCCAAATAATTGACCTGATCGTTTTGCAGTGAATTGGCCTCCAATGTTCAACTTATTGATGCATTAAAAAAAAAAATCTGCGCAAGTAGTCATCGTTAGTCATAACATGCCCGGAACTGCCAAGCCAGTGAGATGTGGTGTGATTTCATGACGGCTGTGGAAGTGTTTGTTTGATCTTGCTAACTTCAACTTGTCGTGTCAATCACTGCGCGGAGAAAAAAAAAAGGCCCTTCGCTCCCTTGCTTTTTTTCCGAGTCTGCATGACTGCTCTCTCCTTAAAGTGATCAAATGCTGCAAACTTCATAAGAACGGGGAGGGAGGGAGGGAGGGAGAGATGAGAGGAAAGGCTCATCTGCATCTGTATTAGCAGCGGCAAACGCAAGTGGACCAAATGATCTGACAAGAAGAAAATATGAATTCCTCCCTGCAACTATTTGCAGACAGAAAAAAGCAACACTCAGTATTGGAGTTATATTCACACAGAATGCCACCCAATCAGACATTTAATAAACCCCCAGGGCTCCATCTTGAAATTCCCGATGATACTCTCGAACCATTCAGAGCGCTGATCTGTCTGCTTTGTTTGAGGTTTTCAGTTGCTGAGAAACAACCAGTGTCAGTAGCTGGTTAAAAGGCGGTGGGCAGTGAGACATTTAAAAGTTTGAAGACACATTTTACAGCGCAGCAGACAAGAAGCGCTCAATGGTTTTAAAGGCTTTTCCACGCCGCCTTCCACCAAAGTATGGCGGCAGACTGAAGACTGAGAGACTTCCGTTTAGGAGAATCACGACGTGTTCAAGTTTTACAGACGTACATAAAATGCCAATCTTCTTTATAGCAGCCGGTCATGTAGATGAGTTCATTGTCACCTCGATGGTGGCAGGTGGTTCAGGTTTGACAGTCAGGAAAGAAGAGGCACTGCCGAAGTCTAGACTTCCCTTCTTCTCCCTCCGCCTCAGTCTGTCTGCCCACCAACTTCTAACAGCTTCAAAGAGAGCGGAGGAGGAGAGAGATGAGTAAAAGCTCATCTGCACCATTTGAAGCAGCAAATGTAAATGGAGCAAGCGGTCCTACATCAAGAAATGTGGACTCCTTTTTGCTTCTGTTTGCAGATGGAATAAAGCCCCCCGCGCTTTTCCAATATCGGACATGGAAGGTTATCCAATAGACTAGAGCGGAGAGGTGTGAAGATCAACCGCTACCTTTTTGGAAAAATCAATACAAGAGTGCAGGGTGTTACAACATCAATGCACAGATCAAAACTCTCTAAATTGCCAAGTTCTATCGGGAGGGTGGTGAAAAGAATCCCCCGTGTGCTGCACTACCGACATGCTGACATAAGAAACGCAGCATGCAAAATGCATCAAAAGCGTTTACCCTTTACAGTGGCTTCGCCGACTGGCTCCTTCAGGAGCGCGGCATGTTGCGGGAACAATAAAGCGCTGTCAGAGACGCGCCTGCAGGAGCAGTCAACCCAAAGCAGGCGAACAACAAAGCGTGAATTGCCAACTAACCCCACTCGCCCCGAACTCTTCCCGGTCAAAGGAAATAAGCGAGGCGATAAGCCGTTTCATTTACAAGGACATGCACACGTTGGGTATTGTTAAAGGGGAAGATTCAAATGCATGAATGTGACCCTGAATTGGAGGTAAACAATATCCAGACGTCAACAGTTAAGTGAAAAATGCATCCGTTTGGGGACGGTCCAGAATGTTCCCCTTTCGTGCGTGTCATTCGTCAGGGTTCGTTCGCAGGTCTCGGGAGTACTAGTACTTTAAAAAAGTTCTATAAAGCCTTCAGCGGATGTGCAGTCCGATATTGCCTCAAGTGATGTCACCTGAGTCTGAGTCCGTAGGGGCTGAGGACCAGTTTGGAAATGGAAATAATCATCTTGGGCTGTGCAGATAGAAACAACCTCTTAAGACCACTTCACGTCTGCTTAGTGCTTAAAGGGACCTTGGTCTCGATCAGCACCACATGCCCAACTCTGACCAAACAGCCGGCAGGCAAGTGGGATTGTGTCAGGGAAAAGCAATCTATGCTATAACAGATCTCTGCTCTGCTTCTGCTGCGTCATTTTTTTAAAAAAAAATTTTGACATCCCACTGAGTTCATCAATTAAATTAAATGATTGCAATGCTTCATAGATGAAGTACTCTTTTTAACTACTGACCGTTAATAGCATTTTTAGGTTGGTGTATATGTACTTGCAGTGTTTTTTAAGGGGTCACTGTGGGTGAGTGGGGAGCGCGGCTGTCCTCCAATCAGAGGGTTGGCAGTTCGATCCTTGGGGTAAGTGTCCTTGGGCAGGACAGAGCAGTGGGAAGACCAGACGAGTGGTTGGAGAAGTTAAGCTTAAGCCGAATGGAGACGCACTCTCTTTGTCTCTTTTTGTGTGATGACTAGATTGGCCAATCGGGCACCGAGGTCTGGTGTCTAACTGTCTCAGAGGAACAAAAGCAAAACCCCACCATCACAGCATGTGTTCAACAAATGGCCCCGTTTTTTCCCCCTTTTAAATTCCTCTTGACTCTCCTAAAGAAGCGGTGTCAGTTGTGGGTGAAAGGCGTGCAACCCGTGAGGAGAGACGCTGTTCTACATCCCTCCGCGTTTTTTCAGCCGAGATGAAGGCGCACATCAAGAAGCCAGCGGGGCTTCAAAGGAAGGGGCAGCCAGGTGTCACAGGCGGGCAGGGCGAGCAGAAAGCCCCACCGCCCAGCTCCTTGATCATGTTCCCCACTAAAGAGCCAGGGGTCTGTTCGGAGACAACTTGGCTATTTTTTTTTTTTTTTTTGACACAAGCTCATATTGAAGTGTGCGATTTATGATCACTTGATGAAGTGCAATAATACCTTCCATGTTCCCTTTGTCGACAGAGGTGCGAACAAGATATTCAAATGTGAGTTGCTGAGACCACATTGGATCATTTTCTCCACATCAGGACCGCAGAGGGTTTTATATGCGGAGGAAATGGGAGATATTTTGAGTGATCGGGCACAAAGACACACGCAGCGCGGGTAGATGACAGGTTTTAGGAGGGAGGAGAGAGAGGAACCGGACGGGATTGTCAGTGGGGAATAATTGTCACCTCTAAAGATTTAGACTGCAACAACAGGATGAGAGAGCAAAAAGGGGGAGATAATGAGAGGAGACTTGCAATTTCAGCTGTGGTAACTGTTCAGTCACAGCAAGAACAAGCATCCCACACTTCTCACCTCGTACTTTTAAAATCCTCCTCTGACTCTTGTCTGACTTACGCCTGAGTGTTACAGGGAGAGAGCCCGTTGGATTTCTTTGTTTAATTTTGGCAGTCGGCTCCTTCTTCTCTGCTCCCTTTCCTCCCTTTATCCTTATTTATTTGTCAGAGGTTGTGTTCAGGGACATTCCTTGTCATTCGTCAGCGCGGCCCATAAAACACACTGTCATGACTGACTGGCCACGCTCCAAACTCATTACCGATTGGCTGACGGAGCGGGTCGCTCTGTTCTGCTCTGCTGTGTTTGACTCCTGTTTGCCAGACATTCCAGGCTCGGGAAATTTCAAATGCGGCGGTGTCTCTCCCCGCGTCACTCCTCGCAGCCTCACGCTCAAGGTCACATGAATATGGATTTACCCTCTCCTTCCAGCACACATACTGATGATGAAGTCTAAGATCTACTCAGAGGGATTATAATGCAGGACGCAGGTCTGATCTGGCCGTCACTGTGCTCCACTGACTGTCTGAGGGTTGAGCTTTTAGTCTGAAACCAGAGGGGGGGGGGGGGGGCTGAGAGAAATAAGAAAGATGAAGAGCACTGCTATGGGAGCTGAGATGAAGCACGGAGGGAAGGAGAATGGATGATGATGGGGGGGATCAGTGCGAGTGGGAGGGTGTCGTGTAAGAGAAAGGGGAAAGAGATTGGGAGATTGGAAAAGGGCAACGCGCAAATTTATTGAGTTTCTGATACGGTTGATCAGCCATAGTCGTTTCATCATATTGAGCTCGCGCTATGCTGCAGGAAGCGTGTACTGGGTACACGGTATTCACTTCCTAGGTGTGTGTTTGTGTGTGTATTCAATGTAACGGTGCGCGCCTGTGGATTTGCTTTGGTGTGCATATGCATGTGTGTGCATTATTAATGCTTCTTGTGTTTGGGGTGTGTGGATTAGTGTGTTGTTTGTATGTATGCTTTTGTTCATTTTAAAAGCATCCTTTTATTTGCTGCAGAATGACAGGCAACGTGTTGTTGTAATTCAGCCTGTACTCCGATGAACCGCTTTACTTTTATTTACCTAAAGGAGTCCCCTCTTCTCGCTCTCCTCCCTCATGCTCACTCCTTGTATCTCCTTTGTTTCTCCACTCACAGAAAACAACAAGGCACCTTTACAAAGGTCTCGCTCTCGGCAGAATATAAATGCGGGTTCAGCGGCGGTGAAAGCGCCCCGTGCCAGGGAGGCCCATAACGAGTCCGAGGGCCATCCATCCAGGGCCGCTGCGTGTGCAGAGTCAGGCCGCCGGTGCAAGAACACGGCGGGTGGCGGCCACTGGCTGGACAGAGAGCGGGTGGTGGAGAGAGCCAGGGTCAAGCCGCCTGAGAGGCAGACAGAGGTCCAAGCGGAGGCTGCGGCCTGCCAGACGCCCGCTGATGGAGAGTCCGATCTCGAGGCTCTGCTGGCCAGACTCCGGGCCTTGTGAAGCCCGTCCTCAATCACCCGAGGCACGCAGCAGGCTTTCTCCGACACGCATTAGCACACTCCAATTGTGACCAAAAATATTTGCCGAAAATGTCCTCACTAAGACATTTTGACTCGTGAGGCACAAAGGACCATTTGATTACAAGTCTTAACGCTAAATAACCACAAGGAATTTTAAATAGTAAGTGATTTGTATGAATCCTAAAAGAAGATCAATGTAGGTTTAGGACAGTTGGTCACATAATGTTCTCAGAGATATATAATATATTTACAAAAGATGTGATTCAATGGTTACACCTAAGCATATTAGTGTTAAACATTACACTTTAAAAGAGAAAATGCAGACCAAATAGATTTAAGTCTCTTCTTGATCCTGTAAAGTGCACTGCCAAAATTAAAGTCATTTATATATAATTAAGAAGCAAAATATATCCGTTTTTGTCTTAAAGTACAATATTTAATATAGTTAAGCCTGTTCTTTGCAATCATATATAAAATATTAAATTACATTTCTTCTCACGTTGGCGTTTTCCATCATTAGCTCCACTGTGTCACTTATTTCATATCGTAATAATTGTTTTTCATATACTTGTTACAATTACAGCTTCATTTTACTTTCCATATTTAATTATTTTGTGTGTTTTTCTTTTGTCTTCTTTAAGTCTTTTCATTTCTTCTGATGTCTTTTATATTCAAAACATTAATCAAAAAATTGTACACACACACACACACAATACTTATAGGAGTCATTGACAAGTTGGTTTTGGTGGTGCTGCTTTGTTTCTGTGGCAATGAGAACCTTTGTTCACAGTAAGAACAAGTCACTATGTGAGAGTATAATTGTTAGAAATGTGGCACAAAAACAAAAGTTCATCCTCAAGTCGACCAGAACTGATGCTGCCTTGGTTTCCCACCTCCCCACGACTACTCCCACCCTCACTGTGTTTGGTGTATTCGCTCAATTTTATAGAAACATTTACAATAAAATAAAACAAAACAAAAAATGTTTCTTGTCTTTTTCATTGAAATTCTCAATCATATAAGTGTTGTCCTACATGTTTGTTCATGAGCAGAAACACAGATCATCCCGAAATATTTGCATTGATCAAGTAATTGGCTTTATTAGTTTATATATTTAACCCTCAGATGTGTATGTTTATTAATACTTGATTAATAAACAGAAAATACCAGGTGAAAAAAGCAAAAGACCAACGCGAGTCTATTGGAGGCCCAGAGGGCTCAGATTATTTTTCCCCAAAGATAAATCACTTATTTTAAAGTTTTCAACAGTTCTGTGGGTTCCAATGAATTATAGAAACGTAATATTTGGCATTTCCCGATACATGGGATGTCAAATGCAGGATGACTGAAGTCTTATAATGTACTGCATCTATACTGACCCTGCCTTTAAACATTAGTGTACAATAAAATATGGTCGATACAGTTTGAACTCCAAAAAGCCAAAATTGAGAGACAAAGATCTGCTCACGGTGCAATTGTTGCTCCTCCAGTGGCCTGAATTCTACTTGTACTGGCTGCAGCGGGGTTTTCTTGAACAGTATTGCGATCAAACGACTTCCTTCTAAGGGTTTTTGGGGTTCTCCATGAGGACCGCGGTCGTCTTTGATAAGTCCGCTTTATTTTGTGAAGACGCTGCCTCAGAGCAAAGTTGGTTTGTTGTGCCTTTTATTTTAGAGTTTCTAGGATATTTTACATGTGGGTGTTCTCCTTTGCCTAACAGTGTTTCTCCGGATGTGCCGTAGTATTCATACAAGTTCATTAATGAGCTTTAATCATACCGTTTATTTACAAGTACATTAACAACACACCACAATTCAGAATGAATGCATTAAGCATTAATCATTTTTCTGCATAAATGTGCACTGTGCTGTCATTTATAAAAAATCTTGTTCTGCACAAGGGGTCATTTGTGTTTGTCAGTTAAGAAAAGTCACCTGGTCCACATCAGGAGTGCGATCTCGGTGCTGCATTCATATTGGCAATACCTGCTTTAGAGATTGCACCAACGATTGCACGTGGTCACGTCTGTGCAGGCCTGTTTCTTTGCATGTAGGGCAGGAAAATGGCCGGTTAGACTCAGACGCTGCACACTGAGAGCAGAAGGAGGGTAGGATCTCGTTACGGTGCGGGAGCCTTCATTACTCACAGGCCTGTGTTCCAGCCATGAGGTTTATCTATGGGCCCAATAAAGAGGAGCGGAACATATTGTGGAGCAGATTGCAATCTGGGCTTCTTTGATTGGAGAAGAAGTTGAAAATGTGTCTGAGGATTTGTGGAGGAGGGCGATGTAGCACAAAGCAGATCAACATTTCCGTCACTATTTCTTCAAAGAGTGAGCTCACTGATGTATTTACTGCCTGTGCACATTGCGCTGGGGGGGCTTCGTTGCTGCAAGAATCGCTTTACGCTACTTCTGGCAATCAATTGCTGATATGCTGCTGATGGTGTCAGTTGCGGCGCTTTCCAACAACCGTTTTCTGATATCCACAAAGTGTGACCATGGTTCTTACGTTGTTCTTACACGTCGGCAAAGCAGTCTTCAAAATACGGAGGGTCCGAGGGGGCTCTGCATGGAAAGAGTACACCGCGTAAGCCTTGTTCTCCCGTATGCATGTAGGTTCTAAATGAATTATTGGTCTTCTTTATTGCAGAAACGTTGCCGAACTATTTGCTCCCCTGTGAGAGTTTGTGTCTTTAAAATGTGCGCTCTCTTTTCCGTCCCGCCCAATCACGCAGCTGCACTGTTTTTCTTTCCCTTCTCTGCTGCGGAGCTGCAGCACGCAGCGTGACTCTGAGGTGGCACCTGAGTAATCACTGCACAAGCCGAGCAGAGTCACCTTGTCGCTGGGCTCGCATCCGGGACGAGACACTTATGGAGGTAAACCGACACCCCAACAGGGTCACCCGGTGACAAATCCTTCCCCCCCTCAATAGATCAGGCCAGACTGACGAAACGTTCACGCCTGTGTTGATGCAGCGTCTGTGGTCCAATTCTGAAATCCACCGTGGGGTCTTTTCCCAGCTTCTTTATTGTTGTTCTACCGGTTTGTAATGCAGCGGTGTGCCGCCCTCTCTCTCCTTCACCGGGCCTCCCTCCAGCTGTCTCTGCAGGTGTTTCTTTTCGTGGGTCTTGTCTGTGTTTCTTTGATGACTCTTGCAGCACGCCGGTGTACATTTTGGCCCTCTTTCAGTTCTTTGTCTTTGTTGTTTGTTGTTCGCAGAGAGCTTTTGTTGATGTTTTTCTTGTTAAAAGCGCTGAAGACAGAACACTGGTCCCTGGCTGCTTTTGGCAATCATGCAAAATATCACAACAGATATTCAATATCTCGCCATGGGTCCCAGTGCATGGATGTATTCTCCCTTCAAACAAGTGCGCGCTATCCTGCAGTCTTCCTGCAGTCTTCATTCACGTCAGTCACAAATTAGTGAGGATTGCTTCGCTGTTGTTTTTGTCAGCAGCAGCTGAGGCTCATTCTTCGTGATCTTGATACGTGGAGACAAATTTCCTCCCACACGAGGTCAAAGTTTATTTAATCAACTAGAATCATTAAGAATCTACATGCTGTGTAAAATAGCCATTTGCAGGGAGAAAATAAACATGATGAAAATCACCTATGAGATTTCACCTGTTTCAGTCCAATTAGCTAGGACATAGACATAGTTCCCCAGCGGGGAACGTTTAAAAACAGCAGAATAGGGGGAGAAATAGGGTTCTTTTTTTCTTTTTTTTACCTTTTGAAGCTGGTACATAACTTGTCAAATGCTCTAAAATAAAAATAGAATGCTGTTTCAGTGATTATAGCTGCATATATATATATATAGAAATATATTTAAAAATATAAAAATGTTTAACTGATCGGTCAAATTGAGCTTTTTTTCAATTGAAGTGTGCATGTCAGTCCAAGAGAGGAACTGTGGTGTCTTTTTGGGGCTGTTGCAGTGCATAATAAATTCCCTGAGGGCTGAGGTACTAAGCAGAGTGACAACCGTAGAAGCGGTACAGTTGTATTTTGTTAGCGGCAACAGAAGTGAGCGCATCTGGCTTTGATCACCATGGTGACAATAGTGCAGAGAGTGGCAGGGCAAGCACAGCGATGGAGACGGATTCTCAGGGGAATCATTATCCTGTTTAGTAAGTCTAATGAGAGAAAAGGCGTTGCACCTCTGCTCACGGCTGTCCTTGTTCAAAACAGCAGTGTTAGAGATAATGTGCATAGGCTTATGCAAGAAGTAAAAGAAGCACACTGTGTACCATTTAGCAGTAGAAACCCATGCTATAACACACAGACATCATTTATTCAGGGCTGTGACAGTAATTGATGGATTGTTAATGTTAACACTTGCAACACATCACAAAGTGAGTGTTAACATGTGCTACAATAAGTAGTCGCTAATACGTTTTTTCCATAATGAACTGTATGACAACAAGATCAAAAGTCAGAAAGAACAGGCAAAACCACAGGGAGGCCTTTATAAAGTCACCTGACAAGTACATTAGTTGTTATAGGCAGACGAGGAGGAGATGGACCATCCACACTTCCATTGGAGCCCTCCGCATGCATCATTTGGAAAGGGGCATTCAGACGACTCCGTGCTGTGGATTTTCCTGTAGTCGCTGTGCCAGCTCGCCGTCGGTCCTGGCGTGCGACAACACCCAAGATTCAGCCTCAAAGAGCACAGTCTCTGGTTACAAGTGTGCCAAGGAACAGTGACGGCTCCGGGGAGGGAAGTCAGGCCGGCTGTCACAAACACATTCATCAGGGTTGTACAGGTGTCTGGCAGCGTCAGGACAACCTGAACATCACATAAAAATCTAATCTCTCAATATCATGTGGCTGCAAGGCCGCCTTTTAACATCAGTCTGCTCTCTCTTGAAACGCATACAAGAACTTTTGAGAAATAGTTCAATGTGAATTCAACACAATTTAATGAAAATAATATATAGATGGTATTAAGTAAGGCATTACCTGATAGACACCAAAATGAAACTCATGGTCCAGATCAAGTAGTTTCAGTTCTGGGCTCCACAGACTCAATTGACTGGTGAATTTTTCCGTCTTTACTAGTGACAACTAGTAACTCCTTTACGGTATGACATCCTTAACCCTAACCCAATTAGCGCAGTATTTAAAGTGTCATGATGTAAACACTTTGGGAACATGTCATTAGTTTTTTTTTTAAATGATATGCTCCTCTTGAGCTCCTTTGGAGCCCAATTAGCCCTTAGGTGCTTGTGCTGCTATGTAAAATATCATTTTTGTACTAAAAGAAGTCCTTGCAACTCAACTTCTTATCTTTCTGTTTGTCGGAGCCTTCAAACTGGGTTCCATCAGGGCCTCAGGGCCATCGATTGTGCCAAATACTTCTGCAATATTTCTCTGACCTGCGTCATCAGGGACATGAAAGAATGTACCTGTTGCTGCGGATTAGTCCCTTACTCACACGCATAACTCCACATTGTTCGACAAAAGAAACGGCTCTCCATGTGTCCATAGACCTGGAGAGGGGGGGGGGGGGGGGGGGGGGGGGGGGGGGGGGGTTCTGTGGGGGTTCTGTGGTAAACTGCCAACAACCATTTGACATCCGTTTCTTGTCTTATACAGTAAGACAAACGAGTATCTTCATAATAGAGCTCTGGCATTACCGTCTATACACTTAATGTGTGTCAGGCCTCTTTTTTTTTATTCTTTTACAGGGATGGCGAGATTAGTGTGGAGGCAGTGACCGTTGTGTGGTGAAGCTCAGGTAGACAAGCAAATGGCGCAGGCAGTTTGGCTTATTGAACCTTGTCCCAGGGTTAATGAGTTTGCGGCTGCACAAATCACCTGCAGCACATTCGCACGAGGTGTTGCCAAAGGAAACGGGAGCACCGCTCTCCTCTTCCCTCAGCCTCTCCGGCTAAACAGCCGCCCTTCGTGACTCCGGAGCTTGCCCGCGCAATCATGTACATCTGTTTGCCGGGTCAAAGCATTTATAAAACATTTATTCCAAAAGAAAAAGAAAAATAAGAAAGAATGAAACAAAAGAAATAACAGACATCACCTTCTGGCCCCCGACCTCAGTCTGTTCCCAAATGGTATTTCTCAACCTCCAATTTGTAGTTCAGTTTATTAAACCTGAACTTTCTGGTCATGTTCAGCACCACACAATTCACTTTATGTTGCCCCGGCAACACGACGGACAGATATAACCCCCTCTTGCTGACTCAGCCTACTGTTTTCTTTCCTAAGTCTGATCATTTTAAATGTAGATCATATGATCTTTGTGATCCTTTCTATTCATGCGAATGTGGTATCACTACGATAGGACTCAAGCGCTCGTATTGACGCCTTAATCCGCCTGCAGAGGATTTGGACCAGCAAACGCTGTGTCTCGGATGTCCAGACTTTCTAAGAGCAGAACACATTACAGTTTTATTAAATATTTATAAAAAATAAAAAAGAGCACTGAGCCTAGCTTTTGAATCAATTTTTCAGTTACAGTTTCAATGTCAATAAAAGCTCTGGTTTATTCAGAGGGAGGACCCCCCCTCCCCTCGTTCCCCCCCCTCCTGTCCATTCGAGACTATGATCAATAAAGCTCATAAGTCTTTTCCTCCAACTGAGCGAGCTTCTGCTCCGAACCCCGTGGAGAAGCACTGAGCGTCAGGCAGACCAGACACACTCCTCATAAAGGTGCCTCCCCTCGCATACAAATCTTGAATCTGTCCCAGCGACTCCAGTCCGCCGGGCTCGGCCTCTTGCAAATCTCCCCCCCCCCCCTCAAGAGCGGAGACCACCACAGAGGGAAGGAGATTAATAATTGTGTGTCTGCACGTTGACATGCTCAGGTTTTTTTTGCCATGTACCGAGGCTATACTTAAAAAAAGCAGGCGCTCACATGCAAACAATGTTTAGCAAATTGCATTAGTGTTTAAGGAGCCACAGCCGTATTTGCTGCGTGAAGGAATTAGGAATAAAATGAAGTAAAGGGCCAAAAGCTACAGCACACGAGAGAAATAAACAGCTTGTCTCATCAAATTTGCAAATATGGTAAAGCGTTTTGAAATGCCTTTGATTTAGGACCTTTCCCTCCTGCAATGTAAATCAGCGGGTGAATAAATGACATCATAACTGCATTAACATGGTTGTGCATGTGCAGCCTGCGGTTTGATGTCAACAACATTTGGAGCACGCTGGACTCTGATTTTGGATTGACAGGCTGAGGTGGGTGTGTTGTTTCAACACGTGTTCCCACAAACTCCCACAACAACTTTATGACCAGGGAGTAAACTAGAGGATGTCATCAAGCTGAGCACACACACACACACACACACACACAAAGCCCCGTTCAGGTTAGTTCTGGACTCCGGCCCAGGCATGGGAACATCTCCCAACCGAGGTAACACATGACTGCCCCACTAATAGGAGCAGGAAGGTTGTGATGTAAATGGGCAGTTGAAATACGCGACCGAAAGGAGGGAGTGAAGGTCCTGACATCATGTGGGCAGCAAGCCCACGGACCCCCTCCCTCCCGAGGTCCCTCAGTCGGGTCAAACAAACCAACGCGTGGGGAGCCTGCAGATGCCTGAAAGCAGCTGCTGCGTTAAAGCTGCGTCTGCGATAGAGCGGCCTGATGACTCTTCCGTTATGAGTCATCCTGCAGAGTATTCTTGTACAATTAGAGAGTGATTTGTTGAATTTCTTTGTGTGCGCACGAGGCCCACGTTGTGGGGCTCACATCTCACATCACTCTATGATGTGTTTCCTTGTGTGTGTGTGTGTGTGTGTCCTCTGGCAGATAACGCCGCCGTGTGATTTGGGGCACAGGGGTCAGAGGGCGGGAGTCGGCTCTGGCTTCGCTCTGGGAGCAGCCGCTCTCCCGCTCATTTGAAATCGTACCAGCGTAGCGTTTATTTCAGGAGACATTCGGCCGCAGTGGTTTGCAGATCCGCTCTGAGCCGTCACCCTCACGCTGGCTTCTGAGAGCGGATCCGCAGCAAAAAGATTTTCAGTTTGGGAGAAACATTAAAAAAAACTTGATGATATATAAATCTTCAGAATGTTTAGCTTGTTTAGATGTCAAAAGAAATTCAGAAAGAATCCAAAAGTCTTAATTAAAATGATCTTTTCTTTTACTTTATCTTATATTTTGCAAAGAAAAGTATCGAAGGTAGACAGAAAGCTGATTTGATTCATCTGAAAAACATTAATGATATTTAACAGAACGGATGATGATTTTCCAGTAATGAATAAACAAATAAATAAATAACACAAATACCGACTAGATTTTCACACTCTCAATATAAGCTCTATGTTGTAGGGGGACTTAGGTCAGAAGCGGGTGAAGTGAATGGGCACAATTTCACCTTCTTCTGAGCTATATGGGGAGGTGGGTTGAAGGGGGGGGGGGGTCTTAAGAGATCAAAGCTCCCGCAACAGCTTGCGGTCACAAGGCAAACCGCTCTCAGTTATTCTGTTTACCACAAGTGTTGTTTTGTATACTACGAGGGTTGCTAGAGTTTGTTCTAAATAACATGAAATGAAAAAGTACAAACTTGTTTTTCCTTCCTGGATATCTCCTGCTCTTCCCCCGGCGGCTCTTGTTTTGCTTCTCACTGCTTTGTTATTTTATTCAGGATCGCTAGACTTGACACTGTCCTGGTCTGTTTTTTTCTCCAAAAACTAAGTGAAAACATGATGAATCTGTTCAACTTATAGTTTTTGTTCAGTATTGATTCATTCGTTCTCTGTACTTGCTGCTTGAGGGGAAGGCAGAGAGCTATAAACACAACACTGGCATATTTTGAGAACAAGAATATTGGGGGTCTTTACTGAGGAAACTTTCTCTGTGTCTCTATAAAAGTCCACTTTTACATTATGCTGAATAATCATTGCACATTTTGTAAATAACATATTTGTTACAGCAACTTTAATATGGATGATAATCTAATGGGGTCATACGTTAACATCTTGTTCATGGGAAATGGACAAGAATAAGTATTCACAAATATCAGATAAAGTTGGCTGTGGAACAGATATTTCATGTTATTTATGTAACAGCTTTCAAATCATTGCTTGAGTCTTGTCAAAATATGAACAATGTTGGGTTGTTTTATACAGCACCTGAAATTAAAATCATTCATTATTTAGACTTGGTCAGACTTTAAGTGCACTTTGATTTAAATGGTTTTCAGCTTTCATCCAAGTTGCTATGCAGCTTGGATTGCTTCCAGTGTTATTCGTCCAATGGACTTTTTAAACCAGCCATTCTGTCATCCAGCTCAACTGCAGTCTTGTCAACTCCCCCATTTAAGTATTACTTAGATCTGACGGCCGAAGGGAAAATTAAGCTCATTGTGAAATAAAGTCCTCAGACATTCCCTGAAATGAATAAGGGCATAATAACTGCCAGTTGCTTTATTCTTCGTAAATGCAATTCCAATTAAAGCAGGAAGCTTTGTCTTGCAAGAAAGAAGAAACCCGGCTCATTTACAGCAATGCTTCTAGTAAAAGTCATGACAGATAAGGAACATAATATTACTGAAGAACACTCCGCCGCTGATTGGAGAGAGACTCAGGGGGGGCGTCCTGAAACAATTCCAGACATACACTTGATGAATATTTCAAATGCACAAAAGCAATTTACAGAGGACTAAACACAACATCACAACATAATGCTCTGAGCTTACAGTGCATTTACAGTATCTGCTAATTCCCCAAAGGCTCTATTTGTCGTGTGGGGATTTAAACGCACTGTGTTCACATTGATGAAGGAAATCTGTGTGTGTTTTGGACGCTTTGGAGGACTGGGTGTCATTTCTTTCCACCATCGCGCTTGCATATGAGCGCGCTGAGCGATACTACTCACTGTGTGCCGAGTCGGCCTCTGCGTGGTTTCAACTGACGCTAGCAGCGAAGGAGCAAATGCACCGGAGTTCAACTTTTAATTAAATCCCATGTGAAGAAAACATTCCAGTGGAGGAAGTGAGAGTCGGCACAGCCCCCATGTATTCTCATTACCGTGCACTTTGGTGTTTGACGTGCATGCTCCACTGTGCTGTCAGACCACAGGAGCCCCGCCGGACACAAGTGAGCAGAGTGGCCTTTCTCGTGGCGTTAACGCCACTTGTCTGCCAACGTTACCGTGCATATGGTCAGTGTGTTCCCGGGCGGCCAGGCAGCGCACCAACACGCAGCACTTAAAAGCTGCCACCTTCGCCCACGCAGACAAGCTGGAGAAGCGCGCACGTATGTGCAGACGGGCTCCTCTGCCCATCTGCCCTGCGTGCCGTGATTCCAGTTGACAGCAGCAGACGTGTCACAGCTGGCTCCGAGAGCAAACTTAAACAAAGGCAGCTTACACCAAGTAGGTCACACGTCCTCAGTCCCATTTTTCTCCCCTACAGGAATCTTCAGTCTGTCTGAGATCGTTTCAGCTGTCGATTTGTTTTATTGACCATGCAACATGCAGTTTATAAGATACGTACGCTTATACTTTACCACATCAGCGTTTGTGTCCAGATTATTGGTGATTAGAGAAATGTTTTTGCAGTGCCGACATTCAGGGTGAACAAAAGTTGTTTATTCTAACAATGCACATCTTTACATTTCTCTTTTATAAGCGTGCCTCTAAGTCTATAAGTATACGTCTTATTTATTGTGCAAAGCACTCTCTACTGTTGCAGTGATGGTTTGCTGAACAAAAGCACAACCTCGATCATGGTAATGCAAACAAATAACTTCATATGATGAAACAAAAACGACTGCTCCGGCTCATTAATAATCGTCCAGAAGAACTCAGCAGAAATGTAGAGCATTTCATTGACTTCATTGATTTGATTTAGCATATTTTCAAATCCGCTGGAGATCATGAATACCAATTGAAACATCGGGAGGTGTTTCACAGTTTTGTTTAAATGTCTCATGAATTCTTTGCATGAGTGACCAGCCTGCCATTGAACCGGCGATGAATCTGTCGCGATGCAAAGGGCGAGCGCGGCTGGGAGTTGTTGAGCAGCAAGGTGCTGTCAGATAACGAGTGTCGAGAGGAAATGACAAGAGGGCTTTCAGATATGAAAGAGGGGCTCTATCCTGACTGGAATCAATGTGCAACCAAACATCTCTCACCTCAAAGCTGACGTGGCCTCAGTTTCGGAAGAGACAGGGGAGAGAATTGTTTTTTGCAGGACTTCTGTATCATCTGATTAAGCATTTAAGGCACTGAGCACTTCCGCCAAATAAGTTTGTATTCAATGCTGCAACGACAAAGCTTTTTTCAAATCGCCACAGACAGGGAAGGTCGTTGGGGAAACTTTAATCAAAGGATCTTTTATCTTCCTGCACAGTTCACCTACAAAAGCTTTCTGTAAAGTCTTATCCTCCTAAGATACTGCTCTGACCTTGTGTCCTTCTGGAGCATTTCAAACATCAACTTCTGCCACTCAACAATGACCACCATCTGCAGCAGAAAAGGTAAAACAACACATGCACATTTTGATGCGTTTGTGTAGTTCACAAAAACATTATATAGATATGAAGAGCTACACGTAAATATGCACATATTTATTTATTTCCCAGGCTCGCCCAGCCACTTGTACACGACAACCATTTGAATCTTTAACCGCCAGAACGTCTGTCTCCTTCCACAGTGAGTCAAACCTCTGCATCCTGCCTGTAAGTCACAGGGCTATATTCACAGCTCAAGAGTGTGAAATGACTGCTCAGATCGTTGTTTGACGAATAGCAATATGCAACCATCTAAATCAGTGGTCCCCAAACTAAGGCCCGCGGGCCGGATACGGCCCGCCTCCACATTTGGCCCGGCCCCCTGAACAATACCAGAGGGGCATTGTGATTTTTTTTCAGTCTGGCCACGCAAATCCTAGACTAGCCCCTGTGAAGTAGAACGGAATAATGGAGAAAAGGTTGATTCAGAATGCAGGGTATTTAACCTGCAATCGTCACACTTTTTCTGATAATTTATTTTATTTTATTAACTATGTTTTCTTTTGTTACCTTAGAACGGAACTTAAGAACGTTTATCTACTCTTCATATGGAACCAGATGCTAGATGCCGTCAAATCCTACTCATTCGACCTTTAGTCAATTTTTAGTTTTTGTCATATTTTCATATGTCACCACGCTGATTCTCCCCATCTTCAAGCTCACACAAAACAAGGGCCTCATAGCACCCAGTGGGAGAAGAGGAGAATGGCTGCCCCGCTGCCTTGCCCGCGTTGCGTTGCATGACAGTCTGCACTGGGCTCTAGCCAAGCCACCAGGAACAGCTCCAGGCTGTGTGGCGACTTTGGCACGCTATGAGGAGTCACAGCCGAGTCTCCTCCTTTCCATCCTTAATACAAAATACTGGCCATGGTGCAGATTTATAATACATTCTTTATTGGAATTCAGCCCTTTACTAAACAGAAAAAGAAATGCCTCGAATGTTTGTTACTAATCGGAATCTTCATCATCATCATTTCTGTGTTGCATTCCTGGAATACATTCTGTACTGAACCTTAAAGCCCATCATTTGAAACGACTAAACGTTATTTTATTTGGTTGAATGAATGTCCATTACAAGCGGATATCTGATAACTTTGCCGGATTCTCACAGTGGTTAGTAAGTAAAATGGAACTCCTCCCTCCGGATATTAACTATTGAAATGGATAGATATTTTAATGAAAATCCTCTAAATTAAATGATCCAACAAGTAGCACCAATGTAATAATTTGTGTTACACACGCAGTTTTCCGGATGGAGCCTCGAGGGGAATCATTGTGGAAGCCTGAAAACCTCCACTTCACTTTAACAATTTATTAACTGACGAGCTTTTCTCGAGTCTCTTAGATTTCACGTTACAGATCACCCCAAAAAAGCGGTATGAATTATTTAGCATATTACAAAAAATGTAATGGGACCTAAGGTCAACCCAATTAGGTGTGATCATGCGGCATTACGGTGTGACATTTGCACCTATCCTCTTCTTCTCTCTCCAGCAATATGCCACGTTTCAGTGTGGCAGGAGGGTGAAACGTGCTCAGGCCCTGTAGACTACAAACACCCCCCCTCACTGTCGCATCCACACAAACACACACACAGAGAAAACTATCCACGTGGCAGACAAGGAATACGAAGCGGGAAGACGGGATTTTGGCACGTCATGGCTATAAAACCTTTGCGCACAACAGCGGTTGAATGACGTTGTGTAAGTGACTTACAGGAAAAAAATAATCTCAATCAGCTTTATTTGCCATGTATGCTGGATGATTCATGGAATTTGACTGGTTATATGTAGATAATATACAGTAATGTTTAAAAGAAAAGGGAATATTTCTATATGTATATATATATATATATATATATATTTACAAATAAAAACAGTAGAGAAATCGTATTAGTATTTAACAAATATACAGATACATTCCTCAGAGATGTTGGTGCATATTGATATGATATCATCACACAATAGCTGCAGGTTTGTGTGCTGCACATCTGTGATGTGAAACTCCCGTTGCACCACATCCTCTATTGGATTGAGATCTGGTGACTGGAAGCCATTGGAGGACAGTGAACTCATTGTCATGTGTCAAAAAAAACAGTTTGAGACGATATGAGCTTCGTGACATGGTGCTTTGTCGTGCTGTGAGTGGCCATCAGAAGATGGTACACTGTGGTCATAAAGGCATGGTCAGCAACAACACTCAGGTAGGCCGCAGCTTTCAAACGATGCTCAATTGGTACTAAGGGGCCTAAAGTGTGCCAAGAAAGTATCCCCTACACCATTACACCACCCCCACCAGCCTGAACTGTTGATGCAAGGCAGGATGGATGCATGCTTTCATGCTCTTTACGCCACACTCCGGCCCAGGCAACGTTTTTTCTGATCTTCTATTGTCCGATTTATGTTAGCCTGTGCGAATTGCAGGCCCAGGGCCTTGCGTACGTACGTTTGCAAAGGTAGCGTCAGGAGTTTACACACCCTGCAGCTCATCAGGTAATCAGCGCCTTTCTCCGCCCTCGTTGCAAGCATTTAAACTTGGACGGACCTCCTTCTCTCTTTCTATCGTGGATCAGACAAAGTCAAACAGACAAACAAAAATTCAGCGACTAGGAAGTTGATGTGTTATTTGTGGCAAAAATCCTTCCAGCTCCTCTCCTTGGCCTATGTGGCCGCCTGTCTCGGATCACTGCTGCCATTTCACCACGAGGCATACGAGAGGAAACCCGCAGTCCGGTTTACACCCGCTTTAAAGAGACGGAGGCGCGCTTTCACCGGCGGTTTCTGCACACAGCGCGAAATCAATAATTAAGCTTCCTTTACGCATCCGCTCCCATCACTTCATGGGAAACTCCCACTTTGCCCTTGATCCCCCTTTATGAACGCATAAGCACGTCGCGGCACGCGCAATTTGCTTTTACCTCACTGCGGCTTGTTTGTCGCAAAGCAAATACGCCTGAAGTGGGCACAAAAGCGCTCATACATGAGGCTCTCGGTTTCCTGTTCAGAGCGGACAGGACCGCCCCCAGAGGGATAGTCGAGGAGATCATTTCTATGTGAAAGACTTTGTGTTCCCTGTAAAGGTAATTTATTTCATTCTACATTTCAGTCTGTCAGTGGATAGGAAAACAGTAATAAAAAGGGACAGACCATTGAGGATGATTCACGCAGTATAGAAAAGCTCACTTCCTTTGACATGAGCTTTTTTGCACTGAAAACATTCATCAAATCTTTATCAGGAAACTCTTCAAATGACTCCATTTCATAGGTAAGATCAATGTTGCTGCTGGTTATAAGGCCCTGGTTATGGTAATGGCAAGTGAGCTTGTCAGTTACAGCAAGAGGCTCCAGACATCGCAAACATAAAACTAGGAGTAAAAATGTTTGCAATGCAGAAAACATGAAAATATCTCCTAAGCCATCATTGATATCTGGTTTCATGGCAATCCCACATTGTTCTATTCATCTTAGTAATCATTGATTTCACAATCCTAATACCACCTGCACTTCTTCCCCTTGGCACAGGCCAAACATCAAAGCTGATATGAAACCTCCCGTAACAATATCAAAATGGTTTGTAGAGATTGTTTTTCTTGCACAGGAAATTATGTACAACGTCAGTCTGATACTTGTGACTTAAATACTCCTGGGGGTTATTGTGGCGTTATTAACCACTGCTCTTTCTTCTCGTCAACATGTTTCCTGGTCAAGTGGATCCGTTCCCCACTGGGAGCACTCCAAGTCAAGGTGGAATTTAAGCCCTCAATAATCTGCCATGTTATTGAATTAAAGTCTTATGTCGGCTCTTCACAAGTATGTCAATTAGTATTTTTTTCAATGGCACACTCAGTAATTTCCTTTTGCTTAAACAGAAAGGAATGCATGTGTTGAATTCCAGACCTCTGTCTATTTTGTATGAATTAAATCACTGTGTGTGTTTGATCAGCGCTGGCAGCGTTTTTCAGTGGTGTTACCAAGTTTTCTTTCCTATTTCCACAGTGAGACAAGCAAAGAAGAGACAGACAGCTTGGTCTCCTTATTGAGCGCTGTTAACATTTCTTTCTTCAGCTTTCTCAGGATACATAACAAAGGGGACAGGTCTCCTGTTTAGTGTCTTCTGTAGTCCAGCTATGTGATGATGTGGCTATTTATGATTATTATTTTTTTCTTTTCTTTTCTTTTTTTTAAGTGAAAGTGACAGGTTTTTGTCAGACAGAGAGAGAGAGAGACTTTTTACAGCTGGTATAATAAACTCACTGAGAACTGTGCTCAACTGTAGTTACATAGTTTTATAAGTAGGAATGTGTGTCGTTAAGGTAAAAGGCAAAGAGTATGTTGCGTGAAAGTACAAAAAGTGATGTCCCATTTTATTCAGGGTTCTCAAGTCACAGGGAACAGGGAGACATGTTGCATATATTTATTACCCATACGGCTCGATGCTCTCTGTGAAACGTATGCGCTTTTTTCCACTCATACACTTTGACACATCCATTTTAATATTTCAGTGTGAGCCTCTTTTTTGCTGGCATTCGACATCAGAATCATGCAACTAACTGGAACAATCATTGCGTTTCTGGTTGGAACCTGATTGCAGACTTCTTGCAGTGCCGACTGGCTTGTGAAACCTTGTATATGTGCAGCTCCACTTCAGACTAACAACCAAAAGGACAAGACAGATCATTGAGCAGAACCTACAATTAACCATATTTCTAGTAGATGATAAAAAAAAAGTTTTGAATTCTAGACAGTGGGTGAGAAGTAATGTGCAGAATAGCTTTTCAAATTCGTATGTCAATTCATGTATTTGAGCTGTTTATAAAGCTACAATTTGTGTATCTGTACGATCTAATATGTCTGTGTTGTCACGGATCGGTGCTGGAGGTGCGGGCGGAAGCAGGCAGGACTCAGGCGCAGGATTCTCAACAGAAGTGTTCTTTATTAAACACACAGAAACAGGGACAGAGGCGTGCTCCAACGGACGGTTGACAAGACAATGACGCGACAAAGGACAACTGGCACACAGGGCTTAAATACACAAGGGAGGTGCAGGTGATTGGACACAGGTGGAAGCAATCAGGCAATCACAGGACAGGAAGTGAAGCTCACCCAGAGACACGAGACACAAGAAAGCTACAAAATAAGACAAGCAGAGGGCCCAAACCGTGACAGAACCCCCCCCTCAAGGACCGAATTCCAGACGGTCCTAAAGGGGAGCAGAACCGGAGAAAATCAGACAAGGGGAGGGAGGGTGGGGACCCGACGATCCTGGACCGCGCGGGGAACTCCGGGTGATGGCGGCCCTGTGTCGGGTCCTTCGGGGGGCCGGCCGGGCCTCAGGGTCTCGGGGGGTCTGGCGGGGCGGCGGCCGGGCCTCAGGGTCTCGGGGGGTCTGGCGGGGCGGCGGCCGGGCCTCAGGGTCTCGGGGGGTCTGCCGGGTCGGCGGCCGGGCCTCAGGGTCTCGGGGGGTCTGCCGGGTCGGCGGCCGGGCCTCAGGGTCTCGGGGGGTCTGCCGGGTCGGCGGCCGTGCGTTGTGGCGGGGGGCGCCGAGCTGTGCGGCTGCGGCGTCGTCGCGGAGGGGGGCGCCGAGCAGTGCGGCTCCGGCGTCGTCGTGGCGGGGGGCGCCGAGCAGTGCGGCTCCGGCGTCGTCGTGGCGGGGGGCGCCGAGCAGTGCGGCTGCGGCGTCGTCGTGGCGGGGGGCGCCGAGCTGTGCGGCTCCGGCGTCGTCGTGGCGGGGGGCGCCGAGCAGTGCGGCTGCGGCGTCGTCGTGGCGGGGGGCGCCGAGCAGTGCGGCTCCGGCGTCGTCGTGGCGGGGGGCGCCGAGCAGTGCGGCTGCGGCGGCCCAACCCCTGACCCCACCCCCCCCTCAAGGGCCGGATCCCAGACGGCCCCCAGGGGTGGGGGGGAGAGGACCAAGGGATGGGAGGGAGGGGGCACGATCAGGGGCCGTGGGGACGGGCCAGGAGACTGGACTCTGGGGGCCGGAACGGGCGGAGACTGGACTCTGGGGGCCGGAACGGGCGGAGACTGGACTCTGGGGGCCGGAACGGGCGGAGACTGGACTCTGGGGGCCGGAACGGGCGGAGACTGGACTCTGGGGGCCGGAACGGGCGGAGACTGGACTCTGGGGGCCGGAACGGGCGGAGACTGGACTCTGGGGGCCGGAACGGGCGTGGGTCTTGGAGCTGGGGGAGTGGGTCTTGGAGCTGGGGGTGTGGGTCTTGGAGCTGGGGGTGTGGGTCTTGGAGCTGGGGGAGTGGGTCTTGGAGCTGGGGGCGTGGGTCTTGGAGCTGGGGGCGTGGGTCTTGGAGCTGGGGGCGTGGGTCTTGGGGCCGGTTCGGGCGGAGCCGGGCGTCGCTGCCGCCGTCGCTGCCGCCGAATGCGGAGGTCCAGGGCGTGGGGGTCGTACCTGGCCTGGAGGCGGGCGGCCAGCTCCAGCACCTGTTCCCAGCGTGCGCTGAGGACTGGGGGCTGGACGCTGGCCTCCATCGGCGAGGCCCAACCTGGGTCTGGAGAGGGGCGAGGGCGGTGACTGGAACACCGCCCGGAGCCTGCTGGCGAGTCGTGGTTGGCATTACGCCGGGCAGCCAGCTGCACGCTGCGTGGCCCACCAAAGGCCAGACGGGTTCCCCAAAAAGGATTTGCAAAATTGTATCCTGCTGAGTCCTCTTTTGGTCGCGTCATTCTGTCACGGATCGGTGCTGGAGGTGCGGGCGGAAGCAGGCAGGACTCAGGCGCAGGATTCTCAACAGAAGTGTTCTTTATTAAACACACAGAAACAGGGACAGAGGCGTGCTCCAACGGACGGTTGACAAGACAATGACGCGACAAAGGACAACTGGCACACAGGGCTTAAATACACAAGGGAGGTGCAGGTGATTGGACACAGGTGGAAGCAATCAGGCAATCACAGGACAGGAAGTGAAGCTCACCCAGAGACACGAGACACAAGAAAGCTACAAAATAAGACAAGCAGAGGGCCCAAACCGTGACATGTGTAATATAATTCACTCAAGAGCTGCTCCATCACTAATATGTAACTATTTGCTTGTTTTGATGTTTTGCTTAACTTCATTATAATCAAATGTTTCAGTCATACCGACCCCTGTATCCAAAGAAATCACATCTAGTATCTACTAACTGCAAAGCATAGCAGAGAAAATACCTTAACAAATATAGCAAATCAATATTGAGTTTTATAATATTCCTATTACACTATGTTTTAAATCATACGATTCACAATGGGATATAAAATATTGACATTTTATTTGCAAAAAAACTTTTATTAATTATTTATTGTAATTATGTAAAATAAGCTGAAAATGTTGAACAAGAGTGGCTGGCCAATCAGATCGGCCAAACCTGCAAATCATCTCCCACTGCGGCATTCACATTTGACATCGAATGGTGCTAAGCAGCTGCTAAGCAGGTGTTAAGCAAGTGCTTACCCGGTTCAACAAGTTGGATCATGTGATGTGATGCTTCGATGCAACGCTTAAATGTGATGGGCCGCTGGGATGAGAGTTAGCTGGATCCTGAGATTGGCGTTCCTGAACTCCTCTCCCTCCTGTGCGCTGCCACAGGTCATCCATGCTGAGAGACAGGCTTTGTCTGTGGATGATAATGACAACAATCTCAACATGTATACGGTCTGGGTGTCAACCGTGAGCCAACGGTGAACGTACCTTGCCGTGCCCTCGCTTCATCGCTAGTCCCCGGTCTAAGTGATGTTCTTGTCTTGTAGCGATAACAAGCGCAGCTGCTTTATCTCGTTAATGTTCTCCTATTGTATAATACACTTTTGATTATTAAACAACTATATCAGAAACATCCAAAAGTCTTCAGGGAATCTCAACAACCAGTTGGTATTCATGGGAAAGTGCCTGGTCTCTAAACTGCATCCTGCAGCATGATGTTCATCTTCTCGTATGAGACTTGCACGAGTAATGACAATGAAATGAAGCTAATTAAACCCTCCAGCTGTTTTGCACATCTATTTAATGTGCTGTGTTTAAAACTGTGCTAATATGCTTTGTAACAGCTACAGTATGTGGTGAGAGAATAACACGGCTTGAAAGACATCAGTTCATTAATCGTTGTTAGAGGGACACTAACAGTGTCTCCACTAAATGTGATCATTACACACATACATCCCTAAATTACCAACACTGGACCATCATGCCTCTCCAACCAAGTGTGGACTTCTGTTTCTGGTTATTCAGATTTTTAAATCTTATATTTTACTAAGAAGACATTTTACCCTCAATACAGCAATGAGTTTATTTAAAATGTCCAGCAGGGCCTTCCATATACTGCAGCTTATCAGCAACATGTACTTTATCTTGTCTTCAATTTAGTAAAATATATTCTTGAAGTTACACTATAAAGATTCTTTGCAATAGTGCGTTTATTAACGTGACTTATATTCTTTTGTATTATTGCAGATCATTTTTAAGGACTGTGTGTGATTGTGAAGTATACGTTTTGAATTGGTCTCCCTTCATCCTGTGGATTTTATGTAATGTTTTTCATTTGCTCATAATTGCTATTTGTGAGTCAGGAGAAATGAAGCTTTTCTCAACCGTAGGCAGGTTTTTAGTCTCGCGTCCTCGCCACTTAACGTCTGCTTACGCATCTTCAAGGCATTGATTTAAACTCCTTCATGAATATAGCGAGGTCAGATAAGAGTTACAGATTGATTGTTTTTTCTTTTGTTAAGGCTAATTTAATCTGCTTATTTGTTCCGTATTTATCTATAATTGCACAGTGATGTTGCTTTTGTCTGTCGCAACGGTAAAAAGAGGGAAACTTTAAGTCAAATCTAAATAGTGTGTAGTATTGATGCTGTTGATAATACACATTGTGAGATAAAAATGACTGCTCGAGCCAGCAGGATCGGTGCATGACCAAAAACAGGGCTAAAGGTCAACATGTATGCTGTTAGTCATGGACTCTCCTGTTGGTGAACATGTATCGACGCCAAACTTTATTCTGTATTTTGACTGAACACACAAACACACACCACACGGGCCTGTGTTTCTCTACATCATGGGGCTTATTAATCTACCATAAAGGGCCAATCAGCCCCTCTGCTACACACACACACACACACACACACACACACACACACACACAATCAAATCTGCTCCAGAGTTTCTGAAGGGTTCTTTGCCAAAAACCTTGTTTCAGATTTGAGTTTGAATTATAGCTACATGAACATTATGGCAGTGCTCTGGGACGTAAAGCTGTTAGTGGGCGTAAATGAAATGCCAGTGAAATAATGCCATGTGTATTGCATGAGAGGCCATAAGATCTCTGAGTGTTTGTTTTTCCATCGGGGCTGCAGGATTGATCGACCAGGCGATTGAGGCTGGGGAATTTGCTACAATAAGCAGCATTGTTACAAGTGTTGTCTGCCCATCCTGCTATGCTCAGATCTGTGAGGCGACTCCACTGCTCTGGTCAGGGACAGAGTCCTCACTGCGAGGCCTGACCTCTGCGGTCAAAGGACAGCTCAAAGGATGTTGGTATTCTCACCACTCAGGAAGCCTCGTAGTGAGAAATATTTCCTACTACACACAGGGACTCATTATACACCCACCCACACACACACACACACACACACACACACACACACACATGTGCACTCACGACCCTAACCAGCAGTACATCACCCTTTGCAACCCAAACTCTTTCTACTCACACAGCTCGAGCACACCTGCGGATGCACCAATACTTGGTCCTAACCGCACATCTCCTGCTGCCAATAATAAAATGAAGAATGAGGACAGTTAGATTGAGCTTCAAGCCACGGCACAGGGGGAGTTTGGGTAATATTCAGACGGGCTCGCCTCAAGCAAGGAAATCAAACAGAAACTCCCCGCGGAGTTGGACGTGTGTTATTAAAGGCTGTTCTTCTGCTGTCAGGGTCAGCACATACCCTCCCATACCTCCCCCCCCATCCTCTGGACCAAAAAAAGAAATGATGTAGGCTGCAGCAAAAAAAAAGCATCCAGCCTAGGCTCAGCATCCAACACATGTGTCGATTGTACCCTGTGAGATAAGTTGCTGCCCTTGAACAAGGTGAAATGATGTTGGCATCTTTATGTCTCTACTCAATTGCCCCCCTTTTTAAAAGACTGGGAGCTGTCATCAGTTTTATGAATGTAAGTGATTTCCTACAAAAAAAAAAGAATATAAACAGGGTTTTACGCGCATACATGACCCAGCACTTGCTTGATCAGGCTTTGTCCTTCTATTGGTCATCCTGGGCCCACAAAAAAGATCTTGTATTTTGCGATGTCGCTTATTTGAAAAATGTAAAGAATCTAAAAAGTACCAAACACACTGTTTATCACTACTACTACTTAGTTAGCTGGCGGACAAGATTGTGTATTGCGTTACAATTACTCTGGAAGAGAGGTCACTTTTCACTGGGTTACCCTAGATGAGAGGCCGCGTTTTTCTTGGACTCGTCCACCGCTTGTCCTGCCCGTCCTCCGGCTGGGCAGGACGGTTCTGGGGCGGGACCAGAGACTCGAGAGCAGAGAAAAAACACACACGGGGACGGGGTGAGGTAGGGGGCAAGGTCCTTCACTCGGTACGAGGACGACATACACATGAAGTCAGTCAGTGGCTCCGATAGGGAGCAGGCAATGGGAACAAGGCAAAGTCACAAACCAAAGAACCTACCTGCAGGGAAAAATGCTGGAAGACGATGAACACACGGGGTAGAACAAAGACAACCTTGCACAAGAGTGCAGTATATATGTGTGAGGTTGGCAAGGGAGAAAACCAGGGCAGGAGATGTGAATGCAGGTGTAGGGAATGAGAAAGCAGGAAGTGAAATAGGGATTTGTTACAAAAATGAAACAGGAAACACACATAATACCAACGGGAGGTTACATTGTGTGGATTTTTGCCGTCTCTATACTTCCTTGTGCCTCATGTGTGGAACGCAGTTGATTTTGTGTGATATCCATACATCATTGAATTACCAAAACTACAAAGGCTGAAGGACAACAGCCTACACAAAGCTGAAAGTTCAAAACACAACCTTGTCACCAGTATGTTTCAAATAATCCACTGTATTTTAAATTGTTTCTTTAGTTTAATAAAGTCCCCATGAAAACCTACATATTTATACAAATAGACTATGACATTGAAAATAAAATTGTAGTTTTTAATTAACCTGGATAATCAGTGTATTTAGTCAACTAGAATCAACAGTTGTGACCTGAAATAAAACTCCTGCTTTTTTTTACTTCTGTGTAAAAAGGAACAACTGCTGTTTTAACAATGTTAGTAATCTCTTGTTATGAGTGTTACACATAGGGCGCTCTAGAGTGGATTGTTTGACAGCCACAGCAAGAATAATTAAGGAATGGGAGGCTTACTGCGGTTTGAGTTGACAACCGCTGGTCGAAATAAGGAAAACGAAAGTTCCTCCCCTCTTATTCTAGTTAAATTAACAGAAATGGTCCTTTAAAGACTCATCTTTGACGTAACTTCTGTTAGATACGTTGTCATTCTTTCACTTTGATAAGTGCATTTGCGAAGGTAATAAACATATCTTCTTCTGTCTTTGGAGGAAATTTTAATGTTAATACAGCTTTTTTCACCCACTAATTGATTTGGTTCTTGACAGTATAATTATTTTAAGACGATTTCTTTGAGCGGCATTACATCATCTGTGACTCGTCCTTAAAGCAACAAACATCCTATTGTTTCTTACATTGATGTATGCACTAACATTAAGTATTAAACACCTAATGTTTCTTGTTAATTACTGAATGTCACAAGAACCGTCAAATGATCAATCACTGTAAACTTTGAAGAAGATCTCAATTCCCCTGTTACTGATCTTTTAAAGTTCATCCAAACTGCCTCATTTGCTGTACCATGTATCTATTTTTATGCAGATTTTTCTGTGCGATGCCTATTTCAGCACAATCCCAAGAGCATTACAAAAAAGTCTGGTAATATCACTGAACTGACTGTGTGTCATTTCCTACAGCAAACAACAGAGAAAGAGATTTCTATTTTTTGGTGCAGCAATTATGGTTCAGCTGTATCAGGAAAAAAGTATGTACTGCCTGAAACTAAAAAGATTAAACACATAATCACCTTTGTCGTTAATAACTTGTTTGTAACAGCTGTGAGTGGATGTCTGAAACCAGCAGAGCTAAACGAAATTCAATCATGTATTTCTGTGCATTTAGTTTATAATTACCAGGTTTCCCACTCATCACTCTTTGTCTGCATTGTGACTGAACACAGCTATGTCAATGCTGTTTGGGAGGGAAAGAAAGTCACTCACATTTTGCAGAGACATTGTACCTTTAAAAATTCAGCTGGTATCATAAAAAGTCACTAAATGACCATAAGAGAGAACACTTACAAGAACTAAGAGAGAACTACACAAACTCCGTGGTCCCATCGATCCATCTATCCATGCGCATAGCGACCATATCGGGTTTCTGGTGACGGCCTTGTGACCATTGCAGCCAATGTCTCCTTTATCCTTTAAAGGTGCTTCCATGCCAGCTGGGAGATGTAATCCCCCTCCCAAAGAAAGGAGGTTGAGGAAACTTACCAAGTGCGCACAAACACAGGAAAAAAAGTGTTTGGACAGCATCAAGGGTGTGTTTTGAGCTGAGAGTTGCACGAAATGAATGACAGCGAACCGGTGTGAGCAGTCATTCATAAGGATAATACGAAGAAGAAGAAGAAAAGTGTCATCTCATAAAGGTTAGATTGCAACATGAGCCATGTGAGCTTTGTGAAGAGGTCATTGCTGTCAGGTGTGCAGTTTAGAAAAATGAAATAGTATTTTCATACCAATTCCTCCTCAAATGAACTGAAGAGCAATGTCTCAGCCACGGAAGGCATTTATTAAATTATTAACATGTCATCCCCCTGTTGAAATAATGTTGCCTTGGAATGTTTTATTTTCATATTTTCATGCATTGTCACTTAGAGCCAGTCAATAATAGTGGCTTCTGAAGAACACCGTTGGACTGATCAGCTCAAGGTGAGAGAAGACATAAATATTTATATTCATAAATATTGATCTATACGGTATTGGTATATTTGAACATACAGTACCAGTCAAAGGTTTTTCACATATGTCATTGAATTAAATCAGAGAGTGTCTCCAAACTTCTGACTGGTACTGTACAATATCATAGTCATCAGTATTATGGGAGTAACTTAGTTTGCCTTTGGGCAAATATCTACAGGGCAAATTTTTGATCTGGTTTTGATTAAAAAACTAACTTGACATGAGCTATCTACCATCTTTTTCCTCTCAAAGGTTTCTCATCCTGATTCATTTTCAAAACCGACTTGCATCATGGATATTTTAAAATATAGTATTTAGACAACGGCATGCATTAACAAATAATAAATATGTTGCTTATTTTCTCACAGATTTTTGTCTTCTGGGCTAGGTTTCAGTTTGGATTATCTGGCCTTTACGCTCTGAGATTATAAATGAATGCACAATGGGGTAGTTTTCTTTTAACAGAAATGTAGAAAAAGGACAAAGAGACCACTTGGAATCCTTGAAAAGATAAACAAAAAAACACATTCAGGTGAATAAACAGCTCAAACATGAATAACACAAATGGCTCTTTAAATGAAGCCTGCGTAATTATTTCTGCTCCATTACATGTGTGCCTCGAGCCTTGACTGGTGATTAAATCTACAGCCTGATGTGGAAGGACCACCGCAGAGCCGCAACCGTCACTTCTTACCCTGTGGAAGCACTTCAAATCGTCTTGGTTCCGGGTTAACGCTTTGGCACAGTCAGAAATATACTCATGAAATCACCTCAGCTAATGTATTTAACCGAAATCTAACATTGTTCCTGTAGTCTCTGAACTTCCACTTTAAAAGTATTACATGAATGCTCTGCATAACAGTGCTTACTCGCAATCTTCACAAATATACAGTAACTTGGCTCAGGCCATCTGTCAAAGTGGTAGTTTGACCTGGATAAAATACTGTGAACATGCATATCACCCTCATCTTTCTTAAAAGGGTTATTTACAAAAATAGTTGTTTTATATGAAAAAAATAATTGTGACATCCCTAACACTCGAAGTCCTAATTACCCCGGTGTGAATAGTACGCAGATAACTGTGTCCGTGTCTTGTGATTTTCCAAAAGAAGAAAGATAAGTTAATTAAGAAAAAAAAATAATCTTCAAAGAATTCTGCTGCAATGTAATAATGCCGAATAATTCCAGCATCATAACATAAGTGCTTTCATATGACTAACAAATAGCTTCTATACTCAAAAGGAGTTGTTCAATGTGAGTGTGACATTGTGAGCCAAATTAGCTGGTCCAAGCTCTTATCTATTTAGTTTGTGCTTATTTGTTTTCCCTTTTACCCGGACTTACCACAACAGAAGATGCTGTTGAAATATTCCGAGTATAAGTATTGTTTCTGGAGTGTATGTGTACAAATGGTTTCTGTGCATTAACCTAAATTTATCTCCCTACAAATCAAATTAAATAGTTGTCTATTATTGCTTTCACCAGTCTTCTGGTCCAAACACTTAAAGTCAGAAACCTAAGAGGAGACAGAGGAAATTTACACTCACCTTCTAAGCTCCAATTTTGTTTTTGGACACCAGTCAAAAATAACAGCTGTTCACATTGTAGGTTCAGTGAACTCTACCAGCCCCTGGCAGCCAGTTAATCCTGTGGGCCACGATCATAATTAGAAACGTTTTGGGTCATCTTTAGAAAAGAGCCTGCTTTTGGAAGGAAGAGGAAAGAAAGAAAGACTGTAAGCAATGTAAGCTAGTGGCAGAGGTACACGGTGAGAAGAACAACAACAACAACAACAATTAAAGAGCCATTTTGACAGGCTTGTAAAAGTGAAAAAAGTGTACCAATTCATGAAGTCCTAAAGATTTCTTTCCCTTTTCTTACCGCTACCAGCAAGAGTTTTATGATAGTCAGTCATGGCATGCGTGAATGAGACAACCCGAGAGATATCAAAATCAAGACAACCCTTCAGGGATGTATCCACTGTAGGAAGACAATTAGACAAATAAAGAGGCATGTATGCGCTGCCTCCATCAATGTCTTTTCATTGTCCTCTCATGAGAAACTGGGAGCTTTAGGGCATGAGGACAGTTTGGTTATAACAATAAGTGTCACTCTTTCTAACTCTAATCATCACCCACTGACTTTGCTTCATATTTTCTTCATGGCCTCCGGTGATGCTGTAGAGTGACCCATTAGAAACTCACTTTACTCACCCAGGCTGCAGTTTATCTCGCATCGATAACTCTTATCCCCACGGGGTGTTTGCCACTGGTCTGCCTCCTCAAGAGCCACATACTTATACTTTAATTGTGTTGGGTCAGTGTAGTATTTGTCAATTAGGGCCATTTGAATTTTATTTCCCTTCATGTCACCGTCAACAATGCTTTGATATGTGTTTATTATGTGTTATTTGGTAATGAACATCAAATGACATGTCAAGTTGGTTAACATACAACGTAAAGCTGCTCCAATCAATAGTGCAGTATTAACAGTAATTCAAATGAATGATATGAACTTAATGTGAGTCGCAAAAAAACATTGACGTTCAAAATGTATAATATCTGACCCCCATCAAGTAGCATACAGAAGTGGTTAGGGACTAGCTTTGGAACACAATGAAATTTAAATTCAGTTAGTGGAGACCAAAGATTATGATTGAAAGAGGACAGAAACATAATCAATGCTGATGTTGCTCCATGACTGCAGGAGGTTGCTATAAACCTCATCAAGCTTTCAATGTGATTGTTTAAAACTGTGTTAACAGCTTGTTTCCGCTGACAAAGAAAGAAAAATTATTTGTTTTTATGTGTGTGTCATGAATGTTACCACATGCATTGATAATGATTTCACCGTATGAGATGAAAATGCAATTATTATCCATTATTGTCCATTCTGTAAATGGTGTATTTTAATATTTCTGCCCACTGGGATCCCCAAAGTGTCATGGAGTTGCATAAATTGGGTTTAGTTTATTAGATTATTTAGTTGAGGCTTCTAAATTCAGTGAGGCCATTTCTGTTCATGTGTTATGTTATTACCCATTGTAGCAATGTCACATAGTAATACCATTACCTTAAACAGTCATTTTTTCATGTCTTTGTGTTCTGATGTTCTGTATTTAGGAGGAGTTATTGACTATTATTCATTCTCAAGTGTTTATAATCATAACATTTTTCATCAAATCTATGTAATAAATAGTGCAATCCAAAAGAATTTCTGCAACAAATTGTAAGGCATCTCCAAAATTGGGAATTACACCATGTATTAGCGTAAATGGTTTCATCCATTACACACGGAATAGTCAAGCTTCCCAATGCATGAGCCAATAACATCGACAGGCCCGGACAAAGCACAAGGATGTGTTGTCGAGTTGGAATGAGAATTGTTTTCTCTCCATTTGAATACCCCTTACCATATATCTCATCTCATCTTCAAACGCTTATCCGGGGTCGGGTCGCGGGGGCAACAGCTCCAGCAGAGGACCCCAAACTTCCCTTTCTCGGGCCACATCTACCAGCTCTGACTGGGGGATCCCAAGGCGTTCCCAGGCCAGTGCAGAGATATAATCTCTCCACCTAGTCCTGGGTCTTCCCCGGGGCCCTTATTCCAGCTGGACTTGCCTGGAACACCTCCCAGAGGAGGCGTCCAGGGGGCATCCTTACCAGATGGCCAAACCACCTCAACTGGCTCCTTTCAACGCAAAAGGAGCAGCGGCTCTACTCCGAGCTCCTCGCGAATGGCTGAGCTTCTCACCCTATCTCTAAGGGAGACACCAGCCACTCTCCTGAAGAAACCCATTTCGGCCGCTTGTACCCCTGACCTAGTTCTTTCGGTCATGACCCATCCTTCATGACCATAGGTGAGGGTAGGATTGAAGATTGACCGGTAGATTGAGAGCTTTGCCTTTCGGCTCAGCTCTCTTTTCGTAACAACGGTGCGGTAAAGCGAGTGCAATACCGCCCCCAATGCTCTGATTCTCCGGCCAAGCTCACAGTCCATCTTCCCCTCACTCAACTCATTCACTTGGGGTAAGGACACATTACCTACCCGGAGTAGGCAATCTCTCGGTTTCCTGCTGAGAACCATGGCCTCAGATTTGTAGGTGCTAATCCTCATCCCAACCGCTTCACACTCGGCTGCGAACCGCTCCAGTGAGAGTTGGAGGCCGCAGACCAAGGATGCCATCAGGACCACATCGTCTGCAAAGAGCAGCCCCCCCGAACTGTAGACCCTCCTCCCGCCGAATACGCCTCGATATCCTGTCCATGAAAACCACAAACAAGATTGGTGATAAGGCGCAGCCCTGGCGAAGGCTGACCCCCACCGGAAACGACTCTGACTTACTGCCGAGCACCCGAACACAGCTCTCGCTTTGGGTGTACAGGGATTGGATGGCCTCAAGTAAGGACCCCCTCACCCCGAAGGAAGAGGCACTTGCTGAGGTCATCATTAACACCTGGCAGCAAAAATACCACGATCAAGAGGAAAGGACAATCAATAGACAAAATAATGGGGTCCACACCCTTAAAAGGCAGCTAGAAGATCAGCAGCTGGCCTACAATTGCTTGGTTTCTGAGCTCGCTGACCACAAGAGTCAGAACCAGCAACCTCTCGAGCAGAACCAACATTTGGATGTGAAGCTCACAAAAGTTGGAGGCAGACAACATCCAGCTTATAAAGAAGAGGGATTCTCTCGCTGCTTTGAACAAGCGCCAGAAGCAAAAATACCAAGAGAAAGTCGCTACCACTGACTTCAATGAGCTGTGCCTGATGATGAGGATCAAGCAGGCGGAGGACCTGATTGCCACCAAGGTCCAAGAATTTGAGGCAGAAAGAAGGCTTCTTGAAGACATATGTCTGGACTTTAAAAAAAAGGGCTTTGTCATCTTTGGCAGGATGCAAGAACGCCGGACAGAGATGGAAAAAATGAGGCACAAAATGCAGTTCAAGGGGGAAAAAAACAACATCATTCATCTCCCACGCCATCCTACCTCATCCATCTCCCCCCCTCCCCTTCCCCCCTTACCCCCTCACCCCGTACTCCCGCAGCACCTCCCACATTTTCTCTTGGGGGACCTGGTCATAAGCCTTCTCCAGATCCACAAAACACATGTAGACTGGATGAGCATACTCCCAGGCCCACTCCAAGATTCGTGAAAGAGTAAAGAGCTGGGCCGTCGATCCACGAACAGGACGAAAACCGCGTTGTTCCTCTTCAATCCTTGGTTCGACTATCGGGCGAACCCTCCTCTCCAGCACCTTGGAGTAGACTTTACCATGGAGGCTGAGTAGTGTCATACCCCTGTAATTGGCACACACTCTGTGGTCCCCCTTTTTGAAGAGAGGTACCACCAACCCCCCGGTCTGCCACTCTTTTGGCACTGTCCCCACGCAAAATGTTGAAGAGGCGTGTCATCCAAGACAACCCCCTAATACCCATTGCTTTTAGCATCTCTGGACGAATCTCATCAATCCCCGGGGCTTTCCCACTGCACAGTTGTTTGACTACCTCAGTTACTTCCACCAGGCAAATTGACGAAAATCCCTCCTCCGCCTCTACCAAAGAGGGCGTACCATATATTCTCTTCTAAAAAAGAGAAAGTCTTGGAGTTCAACAAAACAATTTGTCTGTGAAGCCATTCATTTATTTGTTCTTTTTAGTCTTCCTGAAAAATATAGTAAGTTAGTTTGACTGTTGTCAAGCACCCAGATGTACACTATATAATCCACAAAGGTATTTCATTTCCTCCAAAACCATTGTTATAACAAAAAATACGGTCTAATTAGATGTTTGGCCTTTTCCCCAAGATAAGAATAAACAGGGCAAAGGTCTATGTATGTAATAATTAGACAATACTCTATTGATCCCCTGAAATTCTCTTTCTGCTTACTCTTGTCCATGGCCTTCACAACCTCTTGGTCAGCTAGAGAATTGCACTCCAAAGTCTGGCAGATGAACCCAAGTCATTGCTTAGGCTTCACCACCTGCTGCCCTGTCACGAGCAAAAAGTACAGTATGGTGCATCTTCAATGGGCTCTATGGCATCCCAAGGACTTTACAGTAACAGGCAAGAACCTAGATAAAAAGAGTTTATCTGAAAATGTAACTCAGTATTGATTCTCATCACTTTTCCTAACAGCAGGCTGTACATTCCACTCTTCACTGCATCCTGGATTTCAGTGACGCCATCTGTTCTTATTTCTTGTAGAGGATATTCTGAGCCTCACGCTGTACTCTCATAAGTCCATAAGTATAGTAGCATAATGGCCCCTTTTTGTGTTTGAAAGCCTCAGTCTGTCCCTTTCTCCCCAACAAACAGAAGCAAAATAAACTGTCTGCCACTAATGGTTTTACTCATTGAGAGATAATACCGTAGCAGCGGGGTGAGGTTTTTGTCTCTGTCCGGGAAGAAGTCGTCAGTGGAGTAACAGTGCTGCAGTCTTTGCTGCAGGTAAATTGTTAATTAGTTATCTTGGCTATTTATCTCCCCTGCATAGAGGCTTGGATCTCTGTCCCAGCAGTTCAGTCCTAAACTGTTAGCAGAGAAGCAAAAGCCTTGTTTGTGCCGTCTATATTTGATGAAATCCACAGACCGAAGGTGCATCTCGTTTCATGTCCCTTTTCTCGTTTTCCAACGACCCTTGGAAATTGTTTGGGTTCGGCATCATGAATGACATCTTAATTTCCTAATTTCTGATCGGAATAGCGAGGAAAGTGGAGGCTGAGTAAAGAAAAGGCTCTTCATTAGTGGAAACCTTTATCAGATGGACATATTGGAAATGTTGTCATGATTGTATCGAGTAAATTATCCGATACAGCAGCCCGCACTGAAACCATCCATTTATATCCACTTTAGTTCGTCTGCTGAAGCTTCTGGATGGTGTGTAATGCCTTGTTTTAACCGTTTTTTTAGTTTAACTGCATGTTAAATTAAAGAGCAATTTTTTTTCTCATTTGATACAAAATGTTTCTTGACTAATTTTCAGGGAGAATGGAAGAGGTCATACTCTGTAATTGATCCCAATAAAACATTTTCCACAAACTTTATCAAGACTGTACACTGTAATATAGAGATGTTCCAACAAATGTTGTTCTACTCAGACTTAAAACAACTTTAAACCAAGTTTGACAAGGCAATCGATTAACAGATGGTACCTAGTGTAAAATTGCATAGTTTTACCGCATGGGCATGCCAAATATTCTTACAGATGAATTTAGGGTTTAAATCTGTACAAGATCTAAATGCAAGATCTAAATGCAGGTGAACATTGCACTGTCTCGTGCTAATAATAAGGTCCACACCCTTAAAAGGCAGCTAGAAGATCAGCAGCTGGCCTACAATCGCCTGATTTGTGAGCTCTCAGACCACAAGAGTCAGAACAAGCAACTTCTCGAGCAGAACCAGCATTTGTGTGTGAAGCTCACTGAGAAGGAAGAGGCACTTGCTGAGGTCATCATTAACACCTGGCAGCAAAAATACCACGATCAAGAGGAAAGGACAATCAATAGACAAAATAATGGGGTCCACACCCTTAAAAGGCAGCTAGAAGATCAGCAGCTGGCCTACAATTGCTTGGTTTCTGAGCTCGCTGACCACAAGAGTCAGAACCAGCAACCTCTCGAGCAGAACCAACATTTGGATGTGAAGCTCACAAAAGTTGGAGGCAGACAACATCCAGCTTATAAAGAAGAGGGATTCTCTCGCTGCTTTGAACAAGCGCCAGAAGCAAAAATACCAAGAGAAAGTCGCTACCACTGACTTCAATGAGCTGTGCCTGATGATGAGGATCAAGCAGGCGGAGGACCTGATTGCCACCAAGGTCCAAGAATTTGAGGCAGAAAGAAGGCTTCTTGAAGGCATATGTCTGGACTTTAAAAAAAAGGGCTTTGTCATCTTTGGCAGGATGCAAGAACGCCGGACAGAGATGGAAAAAATGAGGCACAAAATGCAGTTCAAGGGGGAAAAAAACAACATCATTCATCTCCCACGCCATCCTACCTCATCCATCTCCCCCACTCCCCTTCCCCCCTTACCACCACACCCCGTCCCCCCCCTACCACCCTCCCCCCTTCGCCTACCACCCGCACTTTAGAGCGCCAGAGACCCCCCAAGTTAAGGCCAAAGAACACACACACCACCCCCCCCCCCACCCCACCTGCCATCTGGGGGTTCCCCTGTGGGTTTTTCCATTATTGGGTTTCCCACATAAATAAAAAAAAACCTCCTCCGTGAATCGCCACCTTAACGTGGTGGAGGAGTTTGCGTGGCTCAGTGATCATGTGATCTGTGTCGTCTCTGTGGCTCGAGCCCCTTGTTGGTCGGACCGAGGACAACAGGTTTCAGGGGAGAGTCCAGACTGAGAGCGATTCAAAAACCCACACACCCACACTCACAACCTAGCACAGTCATCCGGTCTATATTTTACTGATGTGATTATATTACAAAAAAATGTCTGCCTTTTGTGATTTTTCATCATCCCACTTCCAGTAGTATGAACACTGTACCAACATGTTTTCTCTGTATTAAGGACAATTGTGCATCGCTGAGAGCAGTGGTTGAATACACTATTCCACTGAGTAAAACAACTTTAAAGAATTTTAGATTACATTGAATACAATCATAACTGTACTTTGGTATTATTCTATTGATTACAGTTTCAAAATTACAGCGGTTTTACAACATTCTCATTACTTTGTTGAATACATATCTCCGGGTTGTATTTTGGTGTACACTAAATGCATTTTATTAGGGTCCTCGCTACGACTAGTCGTAGAGGAACTTGTATTTCAAGGAATTATTATTAGGGTTCTCGCTACGACTAGAGGCTTTAATTTTTGAATGGTACATCAGAATGTCCTGGTTATCACCAAGTCGCATCATGGTGATGTGTACTCTCTGCCTGAAGTTGAATGGTCATGAAATAATTGATTGTTTCCTTTTAAATCTAATCTGAAAATGGCTGTAATCTGTAATCTAATCTGTAATGAATATAGTCTGGTGATTGAGATATTGAAGGAAATTGACTCATCTATGGTATTCTGAGAGGCTTTAATTTCTTAATGGTACACCAGAAGCTCCTGGTCATATGTTGCCATAAAAGGCCTAAGACCATGATAATGTCAAAGATGAAGTTTGAAAAGCGGCATTCCCGCCGTTGCTCCACACGGTTAGCGACCACTGACTTGCGAACGCTTCGTCCAACGGCCGTAGGGTTCCTAACCCTAACAGGTGTTCCTGCTGTGCAACCATCCTCACTGAGTCATTTATATTTACTTCATCCACACCAGCCACTTCTCTACACGTCGTCTAACTTCATGACAACCGTGAAGTAAGACGAACCTGAGGTGATTACTCCCAAAGAAACTATTTGTATCAACAAAATCTCTGATGAACATCCCTTTTTTCAAATTGCCATTGAGAGAGTGGAGCAAGTTTGTTGAAAAGGGATAAGCCTTTGATTACAATCCATTATAGATCCATCAGACACTAAACATAATCCCTTCCTTTCATTCCCCTTCCCCCACATATTGTTGTCTGCACGTGCCCCCCCAGTGTCACTCTCAGGGGTAACCTAAGCCACTCCTCCCATCGCTCAGGGTGATTCCCGCCTCACACTAAAGCAGGGATTGCTGAAGCAATCCATAAGAGATTAAATGGATCACCAAATGGTGTGGAAAGTCACATTTTACACCATTTAAAAGGGATCAATGTAGAGGCGGAATGTTGAACGGTTTCGATTGAGATGAGACCAGCACATCGTCTTTGTTGGTGTGATCAACCGTAGGTGTTGTTATTCCGAAACACGTCACGTATAAGTTTAATGAGGATGTGTGTGATGTGAGGGGGAGAGAACAACCAGGTAATATTTCACTCAACTGTATTTATATAGTTGATATATTCATATATCAAAACAGCATTAAATGTTCCTCACAATCAATAGCTGACAGTTATAGAATATACCCCCCCCCCGACTGAATACTGAGTATGCTCTGTTTTGCACTAAAAGAACCGAGTCCACATTCACCTGTTGCTTTTTTTTCTTCTCACCCTTAACTCTGATGGCTGTGATCACAACTGAGAGTGTGTGTTTCTCTCATGCAGTTGAACACAGTTTTCCCTGGTGCCACTGGCCCTGACAGACCAAACAATCTCCATAGTGTGGTGACATCACTCCCATCCTTAAACAGACCTGGATAACCAAATCTACTTTTAACCATATGTTCATTTCTGGAAAATGTATTTTTTAATCTCTGCCCCCATTCCCATAGTGAGCCACAGGCCTCTTTGTGTCAGCACACTGATTTGGGTCCGTTCACATATTGTTTCTTATTCAAGGTGGGAGGGTGTGTTGCGCTGCCATGACGATGGTGATGAAGTTGTTGTAATTCAGCAATAAGCCCAACTCACCAAACTGGACAAAGGGATGTAAATCTTCACACTGCTCAGTTTGTCTGTGTCAATTTGGTGGACCTTTAAACCAAATGTTGTGATACAAAGGTGGGACAAGTAAAACTAAACAGGCTAAAATTACAGGCAGACCTGTACTTAAATTATTAATGCAGAAGCTGATCGTTTTAGTGCAGGTCTACAAGTCAAACTACTTCTTTGGGGCGCAGCCGTCGCACTCTGAGAATTAGATGCTTGGGAACGCTGGTACACTGCGATGCTGTCACTCTTACTCTGCTGTGCGTTTACATTTACATCAGTGGACAAGACAAGTGCATTGATGCCTTGGCTGCAGTCCAGCCGTAGAAGTTATTTTCCAAAGAAACCAGTGAATGCTGGCCAGCATGCGATGCAGATGTCTCCAAGTGGCTTACACTCAAAATAAATAAAATGGCCTCAGTTTGATATTGAATTTTTCAAAGGTTACACTCTCATTATCCCCTTGTCGATCTCAGCCTTCCAATTATGCTTAAGTGCACTTGTGTAAACATCAATACGTCTTAAGAGAAACATACGGTGGCCGAGAAGGTTCAGACAAATACAAAAGCAACAACACAACCGCAAAGGCCACAACACAACACGAACGCCACAACACAAAATACAAAAGCCACATCACAACCGCAAATGCAACAACACAACACGAACGCCGCAACACGAAAATACAAAAGCCACATCACAACCGCAAATGCAACAACACAACATGAACGCCGCAACACGAAAATACAAAAGCCACATCACAACCACAAATGCCACAACACAACACGAACGCCGCAACGCAACACGAACGCCGCAACGCAACACGAACGTCGCAACACAACACGATAGCGAAAACGGAAGTAGCTGCCCACGGGAGCGAGCGTATTTTGGAGGAACGCCCACGGGAGCGAGCGTATTTTGGAGGAACGGAGCTGGAGGATGCCAAATCGTTTAAGAAGTAAGTGAAACATGATTCCTTGCGGCTACAGTTAAAGTTTAACTAACGTTAGCTAAAAGATGCGTGGCGCCATTTAGCTAACGTTAGTTTGTTAGTTAAATAGCCGCAAGGAATCATGTTTCACTTACTTCTTAAACGATCTGGCATCCTCCAGCTCCGTTGTTACGTGCCTTATATTTCATAAATATAATTCAATTCAATTAATTTTATTTTGTATAGCCCAAAATTGCAAATTACAAATTTGCCTCGGAGGGCTTTACAGTCTGTACACATGCAACATCCTCTGTCCCGAAACCCTCACATCGGCACAGGAAAAACTCCCCAAAATATGAAATATAAAAGCCTGCCATCTCATTAATTACATGTTCAATCATTGATACTGTCATGGGTGTTACGTGAACACATGTTTTCAAAATAATCCATCTTTCTTGCCAGGACGTTTTCAAACCACGGTCTTTTGGGGACAGAGAGATGGTCCTCTGCAGGCCGTGTGCGTAGCTGGAAGTAGCCAAGCAGCTAGGTTAGCCTAGCCTAGCCTAGCAGAGCCGACATGGTGCGGACTCCATCAGTCCCAAAGTGGTCCGTTTGCCACTCACCCCCCTTCTGTCTGGCACGTGGAGTAATTCCTTTCCACAGATCTCCACTGTACGTCGCGCCCCTGTTTTGTTTTACTTCCAATCTAACTGACTATTTAATAAAACACAGTGAGACTGTGTTGAACTATGAGGTGACTCAAGTTTAAGGTATCATTAAAAAGACTGAATGACTGTATGGGAAATTATGAACAATCTGTTGAAGCTGCAGGAGGTAAACATTTTGCCACAATTGCCTCCAGACATTTCCAGTCCCAAAGCTCTTCCTCTTACAATAAATTAAATTCTTAAACATTTTACTGCTACCTGTCCTGTGCAAATGCTCTGATACATTTTCTTGTAAAATTGGTACCATATGATGTAATATTTTAATACCCACCTACAATAACCGTGGGGGTCTGTCAGTTTCAACATTTACAACATAACCTCTCACACAAACCCCACCACCTGCCCCTTTGACATTGTTACATTCTTTTAAAGGAAGTATTGGCCACCTAAGGGCCCATAATTTACTTTATTATAAATAGCAGTTTTGCAAATGAAACTATTCTGTTTTCAGTTAAATACACCATCCAACTTTGACATTTAGAAACAATCATTTGTGGCGTCATCTTCAAAATACCATTCTTTTCCATATAACAGGGTCAAACTTATCTTGAGAATAGCAACATCATCGAGAAATTGATTGTGTATCTCAGCATATATATGATCTCTCGAAATCAACAAGGAGCTATTGTTAGGATTGTTGACCACCTGGAGCCTTAAGTGTCTCTGCACAGCTCACAACATGTGACATTCCTTCCCAAAAATACGGACAAGCAGACAACCATCCACACACAGACACTTGGGCACACACCCAAACATGCATATATTTTAACAGTGATCCTTCAAAACTGTCAAAAAACTGTGGAAGGAGAGCAAAACTTCACAAATGTGGCTCTGGATTGTTATCGCCACAATCTCTCCATAACCTTCATTTGAAGCAACAACACATGGTGATTTTATAATTAAAACTCAAGTAGTTATATTTCATTTATTTATTCAGGCAAGGCTTGTTCTCCCCTTTCACTTTCATGCTTCAAATTGATTTAACTTTTGAAAATTGTCACTACAAAATAGGTTAGCAATTACAAAAATTTTAATTAAAAGTAAAGTGCAAATATATTCATAATTGTTTTGCTGTCTTATCTTTGTCATGGCTGGTGTTGCTTTAAAGCATGCAAGAGGAAAATTACCCTGACGATGGAGAGAAAGAGCAAAAAAGGGGGGAAAGGGCCGTAGTGTGATCTAATTAGATGACACCCTTCTGGCATCTTCCCTGTCGCAGCATCAATTAACTGACCGGAACAATCTTTACGCGCTCATGGAAGCAAACACACACACACACAGGGCCCAATAGGAGAGAGGTCATTCTGCGATATACCAGTTTAATAATGCTCTCAACATGGCGAAAGTATTCGCCCCAATTTAGCCCCAATCGCCCATATTTTGATGAAATTAAGTCTATGCTCCAAGGAGCAGAAAGGCAGCAGTGTTGAAGAAATAGCTGAAAAATAACAAAATCAAGGAACTCCAGTGTGTTTACTGGACAAGCATGCACGGAAACCTGACTGTCTATTCATTACATTTTATTTACATTCAAACCTGAATTCAAATTCAATAATGCAATAAAAATCACAGTTGTTGATTTTACATTCCTAAGGAAAGAAAATTGGTTTTGGATCCAAATTCTTGGATTTTTCCACATCATAAATCGTGTTCCCCTCCTTGTAAGAGCATGCACAGGTTCAATGACTAAATTAATTAGGTTAGCCACACATTATGCCATTGAAAATTGTCAAATTGCAAAACTGTACAGCTTACTGTTGAAATTCTGAAAAAATGACACTTCAACTCTCTTAAATTGGTGGTGTAGTAATAGCTGGCAGCACATTTGCTGTAAGCTTATTGGGTTGTTTCGCAATTCTTGACATTCTCCTTCCATTCCAGCCATATTGGGCCAATAAATAAGGCTTTGCCTCTCTTTGAAACAATATTTCCAAAGGTCACAGTCAGTGAGTCCACATGGAAGAGCTGGAGGAGCCGTGGTCGTAAAGCGTCAGGCATCAACACTTACAATGTCTGAGGTAATTTCATAATCCTGTAGAAAATGTCTCCAAAATGATACATTTTTCTGTGCTATTTACACTACTGTTCTATGGTATGGAACCGAGCCAGACCCACATGGGCTTGCCGTACTGACTTAATGAAGATGTCCAACATCTTTGGTTTGAAATCTCATTTTAAAAGTGAAATCCTGGACTGTGACCCCATTATCGTTTGTGTGATGGTTTTGATGGCTTTAAAACCTAAAAGAGGTATAAGCGATCTATTGCCACAATAAAGAACATCCCCTGCATGTAAACAAGCTTCCAAGGATCAAGAACACTCTAAGGCAGAGGTTAGAGCTTTAGTTCTGGGCAGAGGAGGCCTATTTCTCAAGTTTTGACTCCTTGCAGGATATATGAAGCCTCAATTAAGAAATTATGTATAATAGTAGTGATAATAATAACAACAAAAGCCATGCCGGCTGCGCTAGCTACACTGATGCTCATACAGCGTGTATACCAGAAGGAACAGCCGATGGATGGATAGAGATAGAGAAGGAAAAGGAAGAGGAAATGTCTAAATCAAATTTAGATTTGATTCACAGAGACATTTCCTCCAGTAAACATCAAATACATTAAGTACTAAAATAACCAGCATGGTAAACAAACATAAGCACACCACCATCTATTGGAAATAGAACACTGCTCAAGAAGGCCTGTGTTTTTAGATTAATTCCGTTTTATGCCCTTTACCACTAGAAGTTATTATTGTGTTTGCCTGATTGACCTGTTATGTGCCAGTGGTCATTTAGATTTGCGCTCTATTTTTTACTACTGCTTAACTGTCTTGTATGTTGTGCCTTCGCCTTATGCATTCAATCGCAGGTCTCATTATTTTACTATGCATCTGTATACATTCTTAAGGTCATCCAGGCTGTGGTTAGAATGGCAACAGGCTGTGTTGATTACTATGGTGCATCACTGCTCTGAAGAAGTTTTCATGATGAATTACATTTTCTTTGACCTCACTGTCAATTTTCATTCCACCATCAATCCCATTTATCTTTTTTCTTTTCCTTTTTCATATCTTATAAGACTCATATCTTCACAAATGCCCAATTGTTGGAAAAATTCAACGATACGATTAAATTACTGGCTTTGGTCGTTAAAGCAATGAAACGGTCAGAGGGAAAAGTGTCAGTCCAAATCAAGAGGAAGGCTGTGAAGATGTCAACGGGGCTTATATAGAAACCGAAGCTCAGTCTCTGCATAGGCTGTGAGATAATTTATTAGATAGCGATGCAAAATGTCTTTCAGAGGTCCTCATTTGCTTTCAGAACTTCTCACTATTGGCAAAGTCCAATATATTATGTCTTTATCTGCATGTAGAAAGCAAACAAATGTGTCTCAATGCATGGATAGTGCAAATTTGAGGGAATTTCTACCGGTAAAAACAGTGGTTCAGAATTGTTTATGTTGTGATTGTGCTATAAAGAAGAAAAGGATTACCAAAAATATTACCATTTCTCCTGAATGGGACATTAATATACATACAGTTGTCAATTATATGATGAAAGACTTATAACTCTTGATGAACCATCCTTTTAAGTGGCTGAGAGTTTGGACCAAAGGGGGGGAAGGAGTCTTAAATGCAAATGCTGGGTTCTGTATTTAAATATGTCTGTGCTATAAAGTCGTGCTGTTTTTTTCTCTATAACTCAGGAATAGAAACAGCTTTCTCCACTAAGTCGACAGGCTGCTGTCTCCTTCCACCTCATTAGTCCCACAGTAAAGAAACTCTGTACTCCCTCAAAAAGATTGAAAGACACAATGGCTATTAATGAAGCATGCCCAAACTTAAACTACAAATGCAGTGTTTTTCTTTCTCAATGTATTTAACCTGGTTCAAACCTTATCCAGATTGTGCTTGAACGTTGATCTTAGAATTATGACCTTCTTCAATTGGTTTCTCTTACAGTAACAAGATCTTTATAGAGATAAAAGTAATTTACAAAGCACCTTAGACCAAAAGGGAAATATATTAGGAGTATGGATGAGGGTTTGCAAAAGGCTTCTTTTCTTAAGGTTTCTTAAGCATAGGAGAATATGTTGGAAAAATAAATATGTGTTTTGTAAAGATGCATATGTTCAAAATGGCATTGAGTGAAAGAAAGGTTAAAGTCTAGATCATGCAGGGATGATATTTATGGCCAATCTCATTGTGCTCACATATTCTAGCCAACCTGAGATATACTTATTTTACCAATCACAAACCAGGCATTGAATACTTCCCCTGGTTCCAAAAACTGCATAGTTAAGGAGCTCATAGTCATTTGCACAAGTACAAAGTGAATTATCACTTGCATCCAGAAGGTATGATTGAATATTTACAAAGCTGAAACCTTTACATACTTTAGATAAGGCCAAACTAGTTATTTTTTCTTTTCTCCTGCCTTCCACACATTTATTTTCAGTCCATTGGTTGCTTCTTGGATAAAATGAAGAAAATAATCCTAAAAGAGCAGCAATTCATATAGTGCATAATGTTTCTATTTATTCCAGATTAGTGCATTTATACTCACAACACTAATGTGGTGGTAGAGTCTAATTAGCTTTTCTGGATAAATGAATTGCAATTGTTTCAAAAGGGCTGCGTGTATGGGAGAAATTATCTAATTGCTTGAGCTGTTATTGGTTCCAAATGATGATATTGTGATTTATAGCATGACCTTTATTTTTTCAATTGCACGTCCACTGAGTAAATGCAATAATATTCAACACTGAGCAAGCACTTTCTGAGTGATTTCCAGCTCCTTTTCCTACTACGCGTCCCAACCGTACTTTGAAAATATAATTTTCTATATCAACAGAAGAGTGTCTTATTGGTGGTCCCTTCTCAATCCAACTCTTGTCACAATGCAGGAGTTTCAGGATTGGATGCAAACTCAGGTGAACTGGTTAAGGCAACAGAAACAATGCAATGATTGAGACTAGAAATGAACTTGTGTGTGTGAACAGTGCAAATACGTTAATCTTAATAATTCATACATTTTACATTAATGTGTGTTTGATAACTTGGCTTCTTCACTTTAGTCTCTTTACTTTTTCACCTCGCAGGTTTCCAGTTTGTGGTTATACTTGAATATTAGTTGTGCAACTCTGCTGTGGTCCTGCCTAAAATCCACTGTTACCATTATTAATACTCATATTTCTACTATCCCTGCCACTATTGCTGCTATTATTATAAAAACTGCTTTGGTTGTTAGTAATAATATGTAAATTGCATTACCTCTGCTACTACTGCTATTACTCTAATGAAATGTACTATTTCTGCCACGTGGGTTGACAACCTTGTAACTAATGATGATGTTCACTCTGTATCCATGACATTGCACTTCCTGGGGAAGAGTCCCTCCTTAGTTGATCTGCCTTTTTTTCTCCCCACATTTAATCGCTATTTTAGGAAAGTGTTTGCCAAACTGATGTAACCGTCTTAGGACAAATAATGTCATACATTGTACACAATGTCAAGCACAAATTGTGATTTGTGATAACAGTTGGCACGAAGAGAGGCGAGAAGTACATACGTTAATGAGGGTGATAACTATTAGGACAAATTCACAAAAGGCAAGAAGTGAAGTTGTCCGCATTAATTAAAGAGCTAGAGGAGAAGATACACTTAACACGAATGAACAAAGGGAAACAAGGAAAACATTAAATAATGCAAATGAACTAATGCAAATTACCATCAAGAGATGCAACACAAACCAGTATTTCCAATGACAACTGCCTGTTCTCCATATTTCTTTCTATCCTCACTTCTTGGTTAATGCTTTGTAATCCCTGTATTCATGTCATATGGTTATTATGTTACATTCTTCTGAATGGGACAGTAAGTGAATGGACACATTTCTCGTGTCCTGTTGCTCATCTATTGTTACTGTTGCTGTCGAGCGGTGAGTCTGTTGCGTCACTTCCTGTCGACAGCGTGTTTGATGTCTTGAACTTTTTCAGAGCTCTAGCGATACCAAGTTGATTCTGTCGTGATATTGTCAGTACAAGCGGCGAATTATCTACGTGAGACGTTGTTAAACGCCTCACCGTCCATCACTTTGTCGTTTAAACGAATAGTTGCTTAGACGTTGTTTAGCGTTAGCGCTACCTCTTTTAGCATTAGCTTAGCAGCTAACATTGTGATGTCTTCCCTCCCTACCTCCCCTGCTCTCTCTTGCTCGGTGTGTCACATGTTTAGCTATTCCTCTGCCTCCCTTACGGATAATGGTACATGTAAGAAGTGCAGTATATTTGATCGCTTGGAGGCGAGGCTTAGTGAGTTAGAAGCACGGCTCCGCACCATGGAGGTAGCCGCTGTTAACCAGCCATCTCCTATAGTCGGTGCGGACCACATAGACGTATCGTTTGCTCCTGCTAACCGTCCCCCGGCAACCCCCGAGCGGCCGGGAGGCTGGGTGACTGTCCGGAATAAGCATAAGTCTAAGTCGAAGCACACGGTTAACCACCAACCACTTCACGTTTCAAACCGATTCTCCCCACTCAGCGACACACCCGCTGAGAAGCCAACTCTGGTTATAGGTAGCTCCATTCTGAGGAACGTGAAGTTAGCGAAACCAGGGACCATAGTCACTTGTATCCCCGGGGCCAGAGCGGGCGACATTGAGTCTTATCTTAAACTGCTGGCTAAGGATAAACGTAAATACAGTAAGATTGTAATACATGTCGGCGGTAATGACTCCCGGTTACGCCACTCGGAAAACACAAAAGTTAACGTGGAATCGGTGTGTACATACGCTAAAACAATGTCGGACACCGTAGTTTTCTCTGGCCCCCTCCCAAACTTGATCAGTGACGACATGTATAGCCGCATGTCGTCATTCCGCCGCTGGTTGTCGAGGTGGTGCCCAGTAAATAATGTGGGCTTCGTTGATCACTGGAAAACGTTTTGGGGAGTGCCTGGTCTGATTAGGAGGGACGGCATCCATCCAACTTTGGATGGAGCTCAACTCATTTCTAAGAACCTGACCCAGTTTCTTAATGGACTTAATCCATGACCCAGAGTTCAGACCAGGAAGCAGAGTCGCAGTCTTACACACTTCTCTGCGCTTCATTCCGAGCAGTCACTCAGCGTAATTAACTCTATAGAAACTGTTTCTGCCCCACGGACACCGTTATTTAAGGTAAAGGTAAACAACCGAGGAGTTATATTTAATAACTTAATCAAAGTTAAATGTAACAATACAACTGTGCAACAAACTAGGAGAATTAAAGGGGGTCTTTTGAATATTAGATCTCTGTGCTCTAAAGCTGTTTTAGTAAATGAACTAATATCTGACAACCATGTTGATATTTTCTGTCTTACTGAAACATGGCTATCGGATGGCGAGTACTTTAGCTTAAATGAAGCGACTCCTCCAAGTCATGTTAATACTCATATCCCCCGAGGCACAGGCCGAGGGGGTGGAGTGGCAGCTATTTATGACTCCTGCCTTTTAATAAACCTTGAACCTAAACTGGATTATAACTCATTTGAAAGTCTGACTTTCAGTCTTTCACAACCAACCTGGAAAATAATCCAGCCGGTTCTCTTTGTAATAGTGTACAGGGCCCCAGGTCCTTATTCTGAATTTTTATGTGAATTTTCACAGTTCTTAACGAGTTTGGTCCTTAAAACGGACAAGGTAATTATAGTGGGTGACTTTAACATTCATGTGGATGTCGATAACGACAGCCTTGGTACTTCATTTCTCTCTTTGCTGGAATCAATTGGTTTCTGTCAGACTGTAAACAAACCAACTCATTGTTTTAACCACACCCTCGACTTGGTTCTTGTGTATGGTATTGTGATAGAACACTTAACAATCTTTCCACAGAACCCTCTCCTGTCCGACCATTGTCTGATAACCTTTGAATTTCTACTGCCAGAATCTCCTCCTCCTGCCAAGGGTTTCTACAGTCGATGTTTATCGGACACCGCTGTAGCCTCATTTAAAGAAACCATTCCCTCTGCTCTAAGTTCAGTGTCCTGTCTCAAGATATCAGAAGACTCCTGTGAAAACTTCAGTCCGTCACAAATCGACCATCTTGTCGATACTGCCACAGGCTCTTTGAGAATGGCGCTGGACGGTATTGCTCCCCTCAAAAGAAGAATGGCAACAAGAAGGAAGTTCGCCCCTTGGTATAACTCTCAAACCCGGAACCTAAAGCAAACTGTGCGGAAACTTGAGCGGTTATGGCGTTCCACCAAATCAGAAGGATCTAGGCTAACTTGGCAAGACAGCGTTAAAACATATAAGAAGGCTCTCCGTAACGCAAGAGCATCTTATTACTCATCATTAATCGAGAAAAATAAAAACAACTCCAGGTTTCTCTTCACCACTGTAGCCAGACTGACAGAGAGTCACAGCGCTGTCGAGCCGTGTATTCCTGTGGACCTCAGTAGTAACGACTTTATGAACTTCTTCAATAATAAGATTCTGACTATCAAAGAGAAAATTGATGGTCTACTACCCCCAACCGGAGCCAACCCGTCCGCGGATGTAGGATCCTTGGATGCAGCCGTGGGCCCTGATACCTACTTGGATGGTTTCTCTTCCATCAACCTTGATCAACTGACTTCTACAATTTTGAAATCCAACTCTTCCACTTGTCTCCTGGATCCGATTCCAACTAAGCTGCTTAAGGAAGTTTTTCCGTTAATTAGCACATCCCTACTGGATATTATGAATGTGTCTTTGTTGACAGGACATGTACCACAGTCCTTCAAGGTAGCTGTAATTAAACCTCTTCTGAAGAAACCTACCCTGGCTCCAGAGGTGTTGGCTAACTACAGACCCATCTCTAATCTTCCCTTCCTCGCTAAGATCCTGGAGAAATCTGTCGCGAATCAATTATGTGACTTTCTACAAAACAATGCTTTGTTCGAGGATTTCCAGTCAGGATTTCGAATGCATCACAGCACAGAAACGGCACTGGTGAAAATTACAAATGATCTTCTACTTGCATCGGACCAAGGACTTGTATCTTTTCTTGTATTGCTGGACCTCAGTGCTGCATTTGACACCATCAATCACCGTATCCTGCTGCAGAGACTGGAACACTTGATTGGCATCAAAGGAACTGCACTCAGCTGGTTTAAATCTTATTTATCGGATCGATCCCAGTTTGTGTTTGTGAACGGTGAATCATCGAGGACCACGAATGTTGGTCACGGAGTCCCACAAGGTTCTGTGCTTGGACCGATTCTATTTACCCTGTACATGCTTCCTTTGGGCGACGTTATCAGAAAACACCGCATAAACTTCCATTGTTATGCAGATGATACTCAACTGTATCTATCGATCAAGCCAGAAGACACCAACTAACTTGTTAGACTTCAGGACTGTCTTGGAGACATCAAAACTTGGATGACCTGCAACTTCCTGATGTTAAACTCGGAAAAAACGGAAGTTATCATGATAGGCCCAGAGCGCCTTCGAAGTCAGCTGTCACGTGATACAGTCTCTATGGATGGAATTGCTCTGGTATCCAACAGCACCGTCAGAAATCTTGGAGTTCTCTTCGACCAGGATATGTCCTTCAACTCTCATATAAAGAAGACTTCAAGGACTGCCTTTTTTCATCTACGGAATATATCGAAAATCAGGAACTTCCTGTCTCAAAGTGATGCAGAAAAACTAGTTCATGCATTTGTTACTTCTAGACTGGATTACTGTAATTCTTTGTTATCAGGCTGCTCTTGTAAATCGCTTAAATCTCTCCAACTGATTCAGAATGCTGCAGCACGTGTATTAACAAGAACTAAGAAATGGGATCATATAACTCCTGTATTAACTTCTCTGCACTGGCTTCCTGTTAAATCAAGAATAGAATTTAAGGTACTTCTCCTCACCTACAAGGCACTTGCTGGTGAGGCACCGTCTTATCTTAAAGAGCTTGTTACACCGTATTTCCCTACAAGGCATCTACGCTCCGTAGATGCTGGGCTACTTGTGGTTCCTAGAGTTTTGAAAAAGTAGGATGGGGGCCAGAGCCTTCAGTTATCAAGCTCCTCTTTTGTGGAACCAGCTTCCACTTTCAGTCCGAGGGGCAGACTCGGTCAGTTCATTTAAGATAAAGCTTAAAACGTTCCTCTTTGATATTGCTTATAGTTAGGGCTGGCTCAGGTTAGCCTGGACCAGCCCTTAGTTAAGCTGCTCTAGGCTTAGACTGCCGGGGGACTTCTTAGGACACACCGAGCCCCTCTTTCACTCTTACAGTCTCACTCTCTCCTCCCACAATCATCCATGTTTTATTAATGTACATCACTAATTAAGCTTCTTTCCGGGAGTTTTTTGTGCTTTCTCGCCTAGCAGGTCTCCGTGGATCATAGTTTCATGCGGACCCCGGTTCTGACTCCTGGCTCATGGCTCTGCTGACACCTGCTGCTGCCATCATCATTACTTTAAATATGATTCATATTACTGTCATCATAAACCAACATCTTTCTGCTCTCCCTCCCCACAGAAGCCTCTGTGGATGATGGTTCGATCTGATGGACGTTGTCTCTGCTACTTGCAATTACTTGTCTCATTTCAGTTAGAGAAATTGAATGTATTGTACATCTTTTACATTGTTGATTCTGTACACATGACATCCATTGCAGTCTGTCCATCCGGGAGAGGGATCCCTCCTCTGACGTTCTCCCTAAGGTTTCTTCCCTTTTTTCCCCATTGAAGGGTTTTTTCATATTTTGGGGAGTTTTTCCTGTGCCGATGTGAGGGTTTCGGGAAAGAGGATGTTGCATGTGTACAGACTGTAAAGCCCTCTGAGGCAAATTTGTAATTTGCGATTTTTGGCTATACAAAATAAAATGAATTGAATTGAATTGAATCTATGCAGTATACTGCTTTGGTTTGGATATAGACAAAAGGTGAAAGGCTATACAGCCACAACTAGCACTCCCTGACTGTAGTTATGGGAAGATTGGAGACTTAATCTGATTTGTATCATATTGTTTGGAATACATGATTCCATAAAAATGTGCAGGAATTTCCTTTTTGTGTATTAAAGTACTGGGTGTCATGGTGGCTCAGTGCACGTGTTTGCATGTTTCGCCCTACAGCCCAGACATATGCAAATTACTTTAAATGGTCTGCAGCTGTGAGTGCATTTTTCTCTGTGCTGGTCTTGTGATGATGTTTTGACCTGTCCTGGGTGGAACAAACATTTCACCCATTGCATCCTGGGAGAGGCTTAGACTCCCATTATTTTGAACAGGATAAGCTGTCTGGTAAATGAATGGATGGGTAGTTTGGAAAGACATTTCAGGAGAAACAATCAACAAATACTAAAGTTATGTTCTGATTTTCCTTGGCAAGAATTCAACAGACAAACTGCCCAAAGCGATTTCCTTATCTTAGACCAACCCGAAACAGAGTTTAGTCAATGTCGGGTGATATCTGGAAAGGTTGTCCACCGATTTCACAATTTGTTTTGTTATCTCTTGTTAACAAGGTTCACATTCCCCACACCCCCACCTTAGCCTTTTGTAATTTTCTGTAACCACTTGAATCGGCGTAATCAAAAAAATGAACTAGCACGAACCGGAAAATCTGGTACGCATATACACTCACCGGCCACTTTATTAGGTACCCCATGCTAGTAACGGGTTGGACCCCCTTTTGCCTTCAGAAATGCCTCAATTCTTCGTGGCATAGATTCAACAAGGTGCTGGAAGCATTCCTCAGGGAGTTTGGTCCATATTGACATGATGGCATCACACAGTTGCCGCAGATTTGTCGGCTGCACATCCATGATGCGAATCTCCAGTTCCACCACATCCCAAAGATGCTCTATTGGATTGAGATCTGGTGATTGTGGAGGCCATTTGAGTACAGCGAACTCATTGTCATGTTCAAGAAACCAGTCTGAGATGATTCCAGCTTTATGACATGGCGCATTATCCTGCTGAAAGTAGCCATCAGAAGTTGGGTACATTGTGGTCATAAAGGGATGGACATGGTCAGCAACAATACTCAGGTAGGCTGTGGCGTTGCAACGATGCTCAATTGGTACCAAGGGGCCCAAAGAGTGCCAAGAAAATATTCCCCACACCATGACACCACCGCCACCAGCCTGAACCGTTGATACAAGGCAGGATGGATCCATGCTTTCATGTTGTAGACGCCAAATTCTGACCCTACCATCCGAATGTGGCAGCAGAAATCGAGACTCATCAGACCAGGCAACGTTTTTCCAATCTTCTATTGTCCAATTTCGATGAGCTTGTGCAAATTGTAGCCTCAGTTTCCTGTTCTTAGCTGAAAGGAGTGGCACCCGGTGTGGTCTTCTGCTGCTGTAGCCCATCTGCCTCAAAGTTCGACGTACTGTGCGTTCAGAGATGCTCTTATGCCCACCTTGGTCGTAACGGGTGGTTATTTGAGTCACTGTTGCCCTTCTATCAGCTCGAACCAGTCTGGCCATTCTCCTCTGACCTCTGGCATCAACAAGGCATTTCCGCCCACAGAACTGCCGCTCACTGGATGTTTTTTCTTTTTCGGACCATTCTCTGTAAACCCTAGAGATGGTTGTGCGTGAAAATCCCAGTAGATTAGCAGTTTCTGAAATACTCAGACCAGCCCTTCTGGCACCAACAATCATGCCACGTTCAAAGTCACTCAAATCACCTTTCTTCCCCATACTGATGCTCGGTTTGAACTGCAGGAGATTGTCTTGACAATGTCTACATGCCTAAATGCACTGAGTTGCCGCCATGTGATTGGCTGCTTAGAAATTAAGTGTTAACGAGCAGTTGGACAGGTGTACCTAATAAAGTGGCCGGTGAGTGTATATAACAAAAAAGATTCCATCCCACATATCTATATCTATGCAAAGACTACTACAAACGAAAAATAAAAAAGAGGGACACAAATACAAAAGGAAAAGATATCAATAAGAGGTCAATGAAGTAGTTATCAAAAGATCAGAGGCAAAAAAAACACAATTAGTACACAGGTTTGTAAGTTCAGAAGACAGATAATAGCTTCCGAGATTTCTTGAGATGATAATGTGATGAAGTGCACCTTCAAGATGGTGTTACATCAGTGGCGGCTGGTGATTTTTTTTTTGGTTGGGTCAGCCAATCAGTGTCAGTAAACATCCCAGTATGGTTCAATGCAAAAAAGGGTATCAAACACACATTATTACTTTACAGCTAAATATTTATATATTTATAAATGTATAAACAGTTATATATTTAAACAAACATTTCAGTGGATCAATTTATATATATATATAAACAATATTCAAAATATATTATATTAAGGGATGAATATATTACAATATAAATATATTTATATAAAAATCTATTAAAACATGTTATATGTATATGTAACATTATATGTTTTGAGATGCAGCTATGAAACCTAGTTTGTTGAGGAAAGAGCAACTCATAAACCCTACAAAACTACACACAATGAATTGTTTTGGATAAAATGTGCGTGTTTTACCTCTGGTTTCTCCGGCAAAGTTCTTCGCTTGTACCGAGTTCGGGTCAGGTCTACTTTAGAAGGGGGTCGCTCTTGTTACAGCAGACATTGTCAGTGCTTTCAACACAACCCCCCCCCCAACCTCCACCACAGCCGCACACACTTTAAGCCCCTCTCCTGTTTTAGTGTCACAGCTGGTTAGATCCCATCGTGAGATAGTCCCAACTTTAAAAGCCTGCTTAGTTCAATCTTGTACAAATTCATCTTAATCAGCATCTAAGTCACTCTGTACATTAATCTGACCAACAGGATAATAAAAGACTTTGAAGTCTCCTGTAGGTGTAAAAGCTTGAAAAGGGACTGTTAACAAAAGCAATGGGGCACTCTCTTCTGCGGTACTAATGGGCTGCTTTGAGGCACAAAAAGCCGGGTTCTTAGCTCACCGTGGTAATTGATGATAAGAGAGTTTGCCTCTTCTCTCCATTTACTACTTTCCCTTTTCTGCTGCAAAAATTTGCATTTATTTCATGTCATTATGACTCTGCCCAGTAGTTGTAATAGAGTTGAAATATCAATAAGTAAAATGCTTGTAAAAGTATTAAGCTGAATGTAACAAAGTCCATGTTATTAGTTAGCTTTAGCCTACTCATGGGCTTTGAAGTGCCCATACGGCCCAATGCGGACTCAAACAAGTGAGCAATTGTTGGGTCTAACTCTGCAGAACACCCGGGCCAGCTACTACGTTCACCACTCCTCCATCCACTCAAAGAATCAGATGGCTCCAGGTTAAAAATCAAATAAGGATTCAATAACTAACAGAAGCAGATAGAGTTACACAGTAAATTGCACTATAAATAGTGTTATATTACACGGAATAGAGAATCTTCCTTCCCCCGTATAATATGACCACAGTGGATCTCTGGAAGCTTCCTCCGACCAGCAACCGATGGCTGCATATTTAAATGCACCTCTGCCCAGGTGCCTCCATTTTTCTATTCTATTTGAGAGTTGTTTTGTTTTATTCTTCTCATTAGTAAAGAATTGTGTCTTCCAATTGCCAGATTGGGTGGAAGTGCCCCATTTTTTACTTAAACCACCTGGATGCCATTGTTTAATTTGTAATTGACGTAAAAGTCGTCAGAAATGTTAGAAGCAATAACTTTGAGATTATCCAAACCTGCTGGCTGTCATATAATGATAGCAAAGAGAAATGTAAAAGAAAAGTTTATCTTTCTTTTAAGTGAAAGAAAAGAGAAAGGATATATTTCATCAGAGTTTCGTCAGACTGACTCGCTGACTTACTGGTAAGAGACACACATAATTGACTGTCTAAAGATACGTTGTAGGATTGTGCTCGTAAAACAGACGAGATATTTAATGTCAATTTTAGGTTTACTGTCGTTTGACCAACCATGAAACCAGAACCATGTCTCAAATCGATTCTCTAGCAAATGACCTCTGCCCTGAGGGGACATTCCTGTCTCGTAATACGATACTAAAACAAATCTCGCAGTATCAGTTTTGAAAATAACATTTCAGTACATTTTAATTTTTTTGTAACTAATGTTCTCATCTTCGCAGGAGCCCCAGATTCAGTGACAGTGATGGATGTCTGCTCCAACTCTAACATAAAGCACAACTCCAAAACAAACTCAATTAGCACACTATAATAAACCACTAGATTCTTTTTCTCTCTTTCACATCACAAACATTGCTCTAATGCACAGTAGGCTACAGAACAACTTCAGACAAATAAGATATCTCGGAAAGGTGAGATATACCTCGCAGAACTTCTTAAACTTTAACATGAACATTATGCTTATAGTTGTTATGATCTCACCACTACTAATGAGTTAGACCTAAAGAGAGAGTTAATTTCCTGCATGTGTTGGGAGCATCACATAACACTGGTTGGATCATTGCTGCTCTCTTAATAGTGTGAAACCAACAGTCCTCTGGGGTGTCAAACCCTATATTTTAAACGTTTAACCAAATGTTTGTGAGACTGACAAATACACTTCATTAATGCAATAACCTCAACTCTACCATATATTTAGATCTTTTTGTGCAGATTTTACCCACAACTGCTCAGAGTTCCACTTAACGTCCACCCAGGTCCCCAGTCACTTAAGCTTGAAGCTTATTCAAAACCATTTCTATTCATACCTAAAATAATATTCACATGTTTACTGGATTCATGTTCAACTCCAACTCTCATGTGAGATTTCCGTGAGATATTTACTGACCATTCAATTATTATCTCTGAAACAGAAACGGTTGGAAGGATTCTAAGCCGACTGTCACAAAAGCTTCTCAATCCAGTGGCATTAAGTGAGCAACTCATTGTGGGTGGAGGTCACCAAGCATGAACACAAAGACCACTGAGCTTAAGGAAAAAAAGCACCTGCCCAATAATCCTGATCATTTTCCAGTTCAGTAGGAGGCCGGGATGCAGGAGTCAGGGGTAGCGAGCGAATGGACGAGTCACAAAGTGAAAGATGTGAGCGAGGGGCAGGAGACCTGGATCTGCTGCTGTGTTGCATTCATTAGTGATGAAAGCCTTTGTGCACGGATAATATGCGGCTGTGCTCATCAAACACTTTCAAGGAAACTGGATGTGGGCTTTCGCTATAATGCTTGTGTTTATGTGACTACGTGTGCATAAAAATATGGGGTTTATATTTATATATAAGTCAAGACAGCACGAAGAGCAAACTAGAACGGAGAGGCTCACGAACAGCGACGCAGACGACTGGATGCTGGCTTGTTTTTCTTTCTTATGTTTTTCCCACAGCTTAATGCCTGTCTTTGATGATTTAATACACAATTTGCTATTTAAGTTTCGGTTCATGATGAATAAATCCATTTGCCAAGACACTCCAGTAAAATGAAATTAATAAACTTTATCATGCTATTTTGAATCAATATTCACTTCATTGATATTTTGTGGGCCTGCACTCCCCTCGCTGCATTTGATTATTCATGCTTAGCATAAGGTCAGCATAATACTCATATTGACATGACATGAAGACACGCCTCATCCAAATGTCTTATGTCCTGGAATTAGTCTTATATTATTATTAGTACTGCAAATGTATTCATTAGGGCCTCACCCAAAATATCAGAAAGCCTCATTTTTCTGCAACCGGTGATGGATGTTCATTATGAAGATTTCATTTTCTGCAAATGATAATTCTGATGCACTGTAAAAACGACAATGTTTGGACCAAGGACTTTACATGATGATGGTTATGAAAATAATTATTTTCCTGTCACCTAAAACAAAGGTATTATTTCCTATGTAAAAACTGAGACATTATAAAAGGGGTCAATGGTAGTGATTAACCTGGTGAACTGCTGCCTACCAACTGCAAAGAATAAGCAGGTATAATAATGAATTAAATCCAAATACTGATAACAATGATACAAAAATGAAGATTTGAGCTGTAGTGTTTTTACTCATGTAACAGAAAAAAAGGTTTGTTAATCCACACCTAACCAAGCTGAAGCTTATGAATGTAAATATTCACAGGACTGTAATGTCACTGAGTGACATGTGTAATCTGCCTTACAGCCATTTTCCAGTCTAGTGAATCAGAAAGAAGCTGATATCTAACTACAAGAAGAAACATGCCTTTCAACTCAATGTAAGGTTTACCATAGAGAAAGACATCAGATATGGCACAAGCCTAAAAAATTCCACCGATAACCTTCACACTGGAATGCCCCTGAATAAATGCCAAATACTATCTGCTGTTTGCTCAGTGGAAGCATTGCATCAAATCTGCCCAAATTGAAGTGAAGAACTGTGAGGAAAAAGTCATGACCACACACCACGATAAGTTGGTGAAGAACAGACAAGAAATATATACTGTACTATTTATACTATACCCCCAAAAAAGCTTGTAGCTCAAATATGAATAGTACAACCAAACTGCATTTTTGAGAAATGTAATTGTTATCTTGTTACCAATGAAACTCAATATTTTCTCATTCATAATTTACTGATTTTCTTCCTGTTTCTTCAACAGACAGACACACGCTGAATGATCTTCTTGTTTGAGGATGCATTTGTTGTAGTCCACATGTATTTAGAGCTGGATACTTTTAAATAAATAAACCGTGATTGGACAGTTTAGCATTGATTCATAAGTTGGGTTGACTTCACACATTCATTAAAGGACTACACATGCATATGCTAATATGGAGTTGAGTATTGTATTGTGTGAGGTCAGATATAAATGGAGATTATGTGATAAAGGTCTCAGATGTAGTTACAGTATTGCAGCACTCTGCTTCCCTCATGATTGCTTTAACCTTTTAATACACTCCGCATAGTGCACAGTGGATCCAAGGTGTTCCAGTCTCTTTAGCATAGCCTGGTGTGCCTCATTAAATTATGTAACCTTTTATTTCAAGTCAGGGTCCTCAGATCTGTACACTTTTGCTGCGATTTGCATTCACGCCCATCACCTCCTACCGGTGTCCTCAAAGCTATGCTCAATTCTCTTTTGCTATCATTGGAGATGAGGAAACAGAGCTTTTGAAGGTGACTTATGCACACAGAGTTCCACATGGGATTGGAATATAACAATTTACAATTTTGAATGCTGATTATTTTTTCATTATTTAAAAAAAGAAGAAACTGTTATGGCAAGTTTGTTGATCAGCAAATATGAAAACTAAATGAGGCAAGTCTCCTTATTAGTTTTCAACCACGGTACAGCACATATACATTGTCTAGTTTGCAGGAGAGATATTTTCTGTGTCATCTGAGCTGTCATCTTAAGGGTATTACTAATATTTATACTTCCTTCAGGTATTAATACATGAGATACCCCAATACTTTGAAACACAAACATAATTGAACACCAATCCATCGATAGTACAGTGTTTTCCTTCCCGTGTGTACAACTCATATGCTCACTACCTTTGCTGGTTGCATATTTACAAGGATGTGTTTCATAAGTTAGTCAACATAGAAAAAAAGAAACTCCTTGGCTTTCCAATGTCATTGTTTTGTTGGTGCAAACATCAAAATGAAGTGATGCGCTGTTAAGAGGTCTTATTCACTTGTTCTTATGAGACCAAGTAAGTGGTGTACGGGTGTGGGTCGTTCGGGCTCCGGACAAAGTGACTCGATGCCAGGGTCGTGTGCTACAATGGTTTTTATTTTATTGATTTCAGAGAAACCGGGCCGGCGTTCAGCTCGCTCGTCGTTCCTTCTCACCCCTCGTTCGCCCCCGCCTCACTGCTATAAAGGGGAGAGCACACACACATCTCATTATCCCCAGGTGATTGTTATTATTTCCACCTGGCACTGTTCCCCGAGCCACTCCCCCTCTCTCTCCCACCTGCAGCCGGGCTGAAACCACACCCGCCACCACGCCCGCCACCACAAGTGGTTACTGTGGCATGAGGGTGGAGCCCGTCTCTCTAGTACCCTTACTGAACAGTGAGGTTAGCAGTGAGAAACACAGTGGTGTTTGCAGACAGAGATTTAAAAACAGAAGAAAAAAAAGAAAAAATGTAAATATTGCAAATGCATCTTCCACAAGTACTTAACTAATATTGCTCTGAATCCCTTATATGAATATAAAATGTGCTAAAAGCAGGCTCCATTGTTGTTTTTTTGAAAACCACTGTTAAATCCTTTCCAGTTCTTAAATGTGTTCATTCACTGATGCTAAAAGCAAGTATTGACTGAGAACAGAAAAACCTTTTATAAGAGACAACCATTGCTGGTTATGTTTCACTGCTCAGGCTCTGTGCTTCATTAAGGACCAACTACTGTTATGTTGTCCAGCCTTATTAGCTGTAGATTCCATGTGAAGTACCACTCAGTGCCCTGGGGTTACATGCAGCTCTACTGGTCAGTACCCTTTCAAAGGGCTAGCAAGCTTCCAACGCCTGCCTTTTAGGCTTAGCCGTCTGTTAACAAAAAGGTCATTTGAGGCTATTGATTTGATATTTTAATCAATTTGCTTTTGTACAACTTTTTTTACAAGGCAAAGCAGAGTGTTTCAATTCATTGGTGTTTATTCATGCTGTTTCGTTGAATATTACACTTTCAAGAGAACTCTTTGCGTGAAAGGGTGTGTTCCAAATGTTTTACTTGAAGGAATGCGTAGAGCTTTTTTGCACCATTACCTTAGACGCCATAAATAAATAGAATTTTCATATATTTCTCCATTTCCCTGTGGTTCCCTAATGAGTAGTGGATTTACAACCATTTTGTGTCTTTCCTGCTGGCTTTGTCTTGACCTCTTTCTTTTTGTTCTGTTCTCTCCCTCTCACACACAGATCGTTTTAGAATAATGTGCAATAGGTTGACCCTTGCTTCCTCAGAGATATGTGGTTGAACTAATCTCTGTCGGGAATGAGTGCAGAGCATTCCTTGTGTAAATGTGACTCCAACATTTTATCTATTACGACTGTTAAACCTTCTCACCTCCGGGGGCCTATTTTCGCCAGTGAAATCACACACGCTGCCGATGGCAAATGGTGGAGGCCGATTTAAGAGTAAGCACCGCACGGTTGGTGAGAATGGTATCTGTAAGATAAACTAGCTGCCATTAATCATTGACATCAAGTCAGTGGTGTTAATTCCCATAAAACGTAATGTCCACCTGTCCTTTGATTGTGTTGGTGTGAGCAGTGTCGTAAAAATCCCCAAGTGGGTGTCGACTCAAGAAAAATATGCTTTCAGCCATTGAAATTGATGCTTCCTTTGGTGCAAGGTCACTGCTGTTGATTTGCACCAACGTGAACACGTTGTGCACACAATATAGTCTGAAAGCCTTCAAGACGTCACTATAATTGAATTACACATCCTTTAATCTTGAGTCGTGTATACTTGACTGCACTGTGGTGCCATGTATACACTATTTTATTTTAACAATGGTCTAAATGTTGTGTCAATGCTCTTATGACTTCCTCCATATCATTGTGTTGGTGTTGTGATAGGAAATTACAGAAAAGAATTATCAACTGAACAATTTCCTCTTCCAGTGTTTAACTGCGACATCTCCCTTGCATTTGAGCAGCTTTTCGTGTTGGCTTGGAAAAGCATCACAGACCCCATAATATCCTTGTTATTTGCCAAGCTTCCTCTCAGCAGCTGGCTGTTGCCCACTGGAGAAGCCACCTGGTAATGTGCCAGAAGCTAACAGCTATGTTAGCTTTCTCTTTGGCTGCAGTTGACTTTCCCCTCACCTGACTTGTGACTGTTTCCAACCAATCTTTGGCTTGAGGTAAGTAAGCTGTGGGAGACATATTGAAAGCAAAGGCCAAATGAGGGAGGAAGGGAAGGCGAAAGAGGTGGTATTGGGGAGAGAACATCAGAGAGCAACTGGGGGGGGAACACCTGGGGCCGGGCTTTTATCCAATTTGGACATCTTGACACACCTGTAGCATTGTCTGCCTGGCAAGCAGCAGCGAAGAGAGCAACACGGTAGCTATTTGCTCTATCATGCCATCCCTCCTTGTGCCGCCACGCTCATTTTCTTCTACAATAAGCCTTCTCAATAGACAACTGCTCACACCCTGAACGCATTAATCAGGACTGTGCCGATTCATTGGTGCATGTTCTAAATCAACACTGAATGGCTATCGGTAACGCAGATGTTAATCCAAGAAATGGTGCCTAAGGAGGGGTTCAGAACAAGATCTCAACGACAGACCTAACCAGGGAGTAAATGCTAAAAGTAATGGAGCGAAGCTTGTCAAAGACCATTACCTCCCTTTGGAATGCAGAAATAAGTGAAATAAAACTACAAACTATGAAGAAATGTTTTTTTACTTACATTAGGATCAGAGCTGCAGAATTCAAAGCCACTGAGATATTATTGAAATAAATGTAATATGTTGTTGTGGTAATATGGTGCAGTGTGTTTTTGCATCTACCGTTGAAGTCACTTTTATTAGTTAGTTCATTGGTTCATTTCTGGTATTTTTGACACTGAAAAAATGAATGTCTAGAAAGTCTAGAAATTGTGTGATGGACCTATTGAGTTGATCTGCAAACAGTCAAAAACTGGCTTTAGTAATTGAGAACATTTTCACATGTTTTGATTCATTGTAATGTGACATACTTGTTGAGGCTGACGGATTGATCAAATTTTGGGGAAAGATATTACCTCATGTGATTTAAGGTCTAGTGAATACATACTAACTGAATGTCTAACAATACAAGCTGTCTATTCAGATATTACCTAAACAAATACATCACGTCAGTGGAATCAAAAAAAGCCTTTGGATAAAACAAGTAAGCACGGGGAAAGAAATCCCAGGAAAGGGGACAAATTTACGGCTTTTGCAACTGCATCCCCTAAATCACGTTATCAGATGTGACAGGAATGCTGCAGGCGTGCAGTCCTCAATACAGAGCAACACAATTGTTTGGCCTCCTTTTATCGTCCTCAAAGCAGGCAGGGGCCGTAACTTGATCAAAATAAATTGATACTTATGAGTAAGCTACCCATTCTCACTAACAACAAGAGAACTTACAGTATAAATTGCTTTATATATCATACAAATCTTCTTTACCAGCCAGCAATATATTGGTTGAAAGAACACTTAACCAAGCATTTATCCATAAGGGGGAGTCATTTTTATCTATTTGCTGCCTCTTTTGAAGGTATTGGGGAGGTTCGGGCTCGGGAGCTTTGTACAATGTTGAAACAGATGAGAAATGCTTATTATTTAAAGCTCATGCAATATGAATTCTTTCTCGTTTCCCCGTATGACTAATGCAGTGTTCTTGTTTATGCAAAACTATTGTTACTAATCTGATTAATTCATAAATAGCAATAAAAACATTTTGAATAAATCTTTTTTAAGGTTTTGAAAATAAGATTGCTCAAGTGTAAAAATAAATAAAATGGATACACTTCTGGGTATACTACTCATTTATTGTCATGATTCCGGCTCTGTTTGCTTCTGGTTTCTGAAGTGCCTTGCCTCTTGTGTTTAATTTACTTTTTATTCTTTCCTTTTTTGTTCTGTGCATCATCTGTGTTTGTCATCCCTCACCCTGTTACCAATGTCAGTTTCTTTATTTTTGTCAATTCAGTGTTATGTTTTACTTAACTCTCCTCTTGTTTCAGACCACTTCATTTCTTGATGACAGGAAAAAAACGAGTCCAAGCTCAGCAGAATAGAGCTTTACATTTACTCCATGTTTTCTCAATATTGCCTGACAATACAGCCATGTTTGCTTCTTTAATTTGATGTCATTGTCATGCAAGAACACATCACCTATCAACTTACGTTGACGTAACAACAACAAACGGATATGTTAGTCTCCAATAATTGGTTAACAAAACTGGCACCCCTCCATGGAGTGAAGCAAAAGTCAATCTGAAGATGGACCCAAAATGTAGAAAGTTGACATTTGTGTTTGATAAGAGGATTAGGGGTTAGGGCAGAGAGGAGGCAGGCTCAGAACAAACAATGAAGAGAAACCGTTTTAAGGCAGCATCAACCTCACAGTTAAATTGGCTGGTCTGGAACTGCTTCCGATAACATGGATATAATCGGATGATGAAATCCATGCCATCTATTTCCTCTATTTTAAACTACAACCTGCTTTACTAGCTGCATGATGAGACTATAATTGGTGGATAGAAGCGTCTTTGAGCGTACAGGCTGACAGGATTGGAGAATATTGGGAGCTGCAGCGGTTGAGTGACCCGGCTGCCGGCAATTCGAAATACAGAATACCAATGTTGGTTACGGCAGCTGCAGCAGCCACTTCTTAGACGGTTAACTTGAGTCATAGCATTCCAAACAAACACACCAAAAAATCAAGTGGATTCACAGGATGTTCAGCTTTGCATTTTCTTTACGTCTTTTAGAAGGCATCCATTCCATGTCTTGTGCCTGTATTTTTCTCCCTCAGTCCCTTTGGGTCTCCCTTTGTTTTACCCTCCGTCACCTCTCCTTTATTTTTATTTTTTAAAATAGATATTCCCTCTCTACCTGAGTGCTGCTCCACGTTCAATTTATCTGTATTTTTTCTATCCCCTTTTTTGTTTCTCCTCTTACCCACCTTCTATTCCTCGATCTTTAGACAGGAGAGGCACATTTTGTGTGCTCTTGTTTCAAAGAGATTGCAGGACATCACCTCCTGTGAGGTAATGTCAGAGTATTTTTTTCTTTCTCCACTGATGACTGAGACCAGTGTTAGACCTGATATATCATTCATGTTTTCGAATTGAATGCCTTTATCTCTCCCAGTCTCCTATTTTTTCTTCACTGCATTTCAAACTCTTTCCTCATTTTTTTGCTTCCACTTATCATTATAAGGTACGTTTTGGTCGCACAAAGTAATGATTGTGAAATAATGACACCATCTGCAATTAGATTGGTTGCCTATAAGCCTTGTTCACAACGTTCAATGCGGCCGGATTTCAATTTTCCCTGAAAATGAAGGCTACATTTAAAGGTAAAAAGAAAGAAATGATTGTAAAAGAGGATAATTGTTAAGTTTTTCTCAATAGCTATTGGTATCTCTCCTCAGGTACAAATTTGGGACCATATAATAACTGGGTACATTTGTATTGGAAAAATACTGTGATATAAAATGACGTCCCTTGGCAGAGCAAGAGTGAACCTTAGATGGGCATTAGATATAAAAAATTGTCCTATATCTCACAAAAGGAAATATAAGTCCTTTATTAGCCAAACGCTGAATTTATCTATACTTCTGCACAAATCTGGGCTCCAGTGCTGCTGAGACATGCAGACAGTCAGGAGGATGGGCAGGAGAAGCATACATTTTTTGCACATATCATATTTCAAAATTTTACTGGGTACATTCCATATTTTAAAAACACAAATATTGACAATTCATTCATTATTATTAATATATTTGTTGTGGCTCAAGCAGGGGCGCTAAAGGCAAAAACTGACATATATATGTATATACCACCACCACCACCACCACCTTATACCACTGTACGCGGACATAGACGCTCCCCAGGACAGAGAAGTTTTAGAACTCTAGGGTAATGTAGACATCCGCGCTTCCTACTTGCTTCCAAGCAATCACAACATGTCATTTCCAATCACAAGGCCCTTTTCTTAAAAATCACCTTGTTGTCTTTACAATTCTGCCACTATTACCCATAAAGATGATGGTTTGATGTATGGAAAGAAGGTATTTGCAGGCTAGTACAGGAGCAATGTACTGTATACTGTATGTCCTTTAGGGTTTGTTAGTTAGGCCATGGGCACTGGGGTCTCTCAATGAAAAAATCATTTGGCCTTGTGATGGTCCTCTGCCTTGTTTACTAATACATACATAGATACTCATATTTACGTATACATGCAGCATGTTGTTGGGGACCGACTGAGGTGTATTCCACGGCTGCCCAGAATGGAGCCAAGTGTTGCTGTCTTTGGTTCTCCTCTTATTTTTCCCAACCCTCTGATTTATATCACCTCAAAATATGTCTTCTCTTTGAAGGCAACATTTAAAACCTATTTTTTAAAACACCAATGCTTTACAGAACCGGAGATGAATTAAAATCCCCCATATAATCTGACGATCTATTTCAGTTGTTATAAGTACAAATGGTAATTGCATGTTCATATCTTGTTATGTGATTTATTTTGAATTGGCCTTTTTTGTCTTTAGCCACTTTTAAGCCACGATAAGCCTCTCAGAAACAGGGATAATCTTTTTTTGATCATATGTAAAAACAAGCGCTTACAGAAAAAAACTCCTCGATAATTCCTAAACCAATCCAACAGTCTGATATTTTAACATTGGTAGATGTTGTGAGAGAGGGATCAAAAGAGAGCAATCTAATCCTTTAGGCAGTTTGGGCAGCTGTTCAACTATGTTCTCTTTCTATTGCTCTCCTCCCCCTCTGCCACACACAAACGCTGTGGGTGTGTATGTGTGTGTGCACATGCACAAAAATATATTTATTTGACTTGATAGTATATACAGAAAGATGTCCTGTCTAATCATGTTGACATTGTAGATAGTGGGCTACAAGGGCACTTTTTTATCAAAGACTGGAGACTTCAGATGATAGAAAAGCAGTGGATTGTGACCTCCTCCAGCATGTGCTATTCATGTCCCGATTTATAAACTTCTCACTCAAAGCTCTTCCCTGATGATTTCTTATCATTTTATTCCATGTTCCAAACGTTGCGCACCGTTACAACCCAACTTGTTGAAGAAAAAGGAAATGAGATAAAATCAGTTGATTTAACCTTGTATGCCGTTCATTTTTTGTTACTGAGCCGGAGTTGTGGGTCCGTTGGACCCGCTGTATTTTGGGGTTATTAATTCAACACAATCAAACAATCTCATGTTAAAATACTCAACAGATGTTTGCTTCATCCCAATTGGAAGCAATATAAACAGCAAATATGGTAAACATTGGGGGGGCCCAGGCCTGTTTTTTCTTATTGTGCCCGCCATGTGCAGCTTCCTCTTAAGGAGCGCCATGCCCAAGTTGTGCAATGTCAAGAAATTGTCGCTTGTGATGTCGTGTCCGTCCCTGAGACATTTCCAGGAGATCTCTTATCCCCTGATTATTTATCAGGTGGTCCTCCATCAGGTTTCCCAGTGTACACTTGTAAGACTGAAAGTGCACAGGACCTACAATATCCACACATTTATTCAGTGGATGCGAACACAGTTTATGTAATATAAATGTGTTGGAGGTCGGAGGGGAGGCTTTCGGTATGCGCTCACAGAAAATGAGACAAGGAAGTAAGTATTATTTTTGATCAAAAATAAAAACGGGTTCCACAGACAAGCATTAAGTTAAAAAAAAGACCCAACAGCTAAAAAAGATGGACTGGACTTTGGACTGGATACTGTTCGTTGCTAGATATAAAATGGATGAGATATAACACAGGACAGAATATCAGAGATGTCCCTATGCTAACACCATCATAAAGATCTGCTGTCATATCATCTCAAGCTTTTGTTCTTGACAGACAGACTGTATACCCCATCGACAAGAAGGGGGGGAACTTAATGTTTACTTCAATGATGCTTGGTGCTCAAACGTGGTCTAAGCGGGGGTCAAACTTTGAAAAAACAAACACATTAAGAGTGTGGAGTAATAAAGTTACTGCAGCACTGTACAACTTCTTTGGACAGACTGTTCAGGGACGCTGCCACCAAGGATATTGAAATCAATCTTGAAGAATATACATCAAAACTGACATATTACCGAATGTGTTGATCATTTGGTGATCATAAAGATGGATGAATGTAGAGGTGACCCATGGTGCACCATGGAGGCGTGCAGGGCTTTGTCCACAGCCCTCTAACAGGACAAACAAAAATCTGTTAAAATATTTGTAGATGACACGAGATCATCGTTGGGCAGATTACAAACAATTATGAGGCTTCATGTGGAGAGGAAATCAACCATCTTGCAGAGTGAAGCTCAGAAATCAACCTACTAGTAAACAAAGATATGTCAAAGTAGCAGATGCTATCAAGTTACTTGTGCAACCTACGTCTTGAGCACAGGCACACACACACCTGAACACACACACACACACACACACACGCATACACGCACACCTGAACACACACATTCACAGACACACCAGAACTTGTTTTAAGAGTCACATGTCTTTTTTATTTAATAAATGCAGCAGCAGCAAACATGAAGTTGCTAGCTTAAAAAAACGTAGGTCAAGATGAAATAAATCTCAGTCCATACAACACGACTGAATGAAAATGTTTGTCATGTGATGTTGGATTATATTGAATGCTGCGTTTACTTCAGCGTTGTTTCATGGAAGTCATATTTCCTTAATGTATTAACTAGAAAATGAAAAGCAAGTGAAGGAGTTGGTGTATTTTCCAATGTGTCACATTTGTCCTATTACACCACACCCAAGTCCTGCTTTTCACCAGGTCCTGATTTTCTCTCAGACTACTCGCTACTCGGCAGCCTATTTATCGTTCTTGCTCCAATCTGGCTCCTCTCCCGTGATTGTGTAGTGAAGGGCCCCAGGTGTGTTTGGGGAGGGTCTTGTTTGACTGCCAGGAAAAGGAGAAAATGACCTCACAAAACCCCACCACACTCCAAGAGAATAATTAAACCCCAAATAACATGCAAATGCTTCTGGGCGACACTTTGTGACTCTGCTCCTACCATTAAGGACTGTTGTACTGTACTTTATCCGTTTCCATCGTATGACATGCTGGATTAACTTGTAAATCCTTCTTGTAAACCTATGCAGCAGGTTAAGATTGGGCTGAGCTGGATGCACAAGGGCCGATGAGGCCTCTGAGATGTCCCTTTCCTTCCCAAGTTACTGCCCCTGTCCATCCAAGCTTGGTTAAGCCGGTGGTGCCAATGGTTGGCCCTCGACTGTGGTATTTTGGAATGGAGTCCACTGTGGCCTGAATGTAGGGAGAGGTTATATTTTGTAAAAACCTCTTTCTACATCAGTGGTGCTGAGGTAGAACAAGGGAACAGTTTGAAGTTCCTGGGAATCATTGCAATCATGCTGCCGTCTGCCATTACCACCGGACCCCTTTATTTATCATCCACCCTCTACCATATAATGTGCTTTTCCTTTGTGTGTCTGTGTGTTTTGGTTATGTAGCAAAATAAGAAAACAAACTGCATTTTGTTTCACTATCTTTATAATCAATGTATTCCCTGTGAGATGAATTACAGCAATGCTTCCTGTGCTTTGGAATTATATTATTGTGAAAATGGAGGAGAACCAAATGCCAGGATGCCCACATGGGTGATTGTCAGCATGTGAAAAGGCCCATGCAACCGCTGAACCGACGCCGTGCCATCTTGCCTGGTTTCTTTGGTGTGAGTAAATTGTAGGAAAATGTCTCCTCCTCCTCCTCCTCCTCTCCTTCCTTCCCCAAAAAACGTTGCCAACTCTTAATCAGGTTGTTGTTTCTTTCGTTTTATGTATTCACGGAAAGCAGACTCAGTCTTTTACACTGCATCATCATTTGCCATGTTATTAATCTTGACACCTCCAACACGGAAGACGTGGTTCAGCACAACAATCATAGACTTCCCCATGTCTGTTGTTAGCTCTGGGGAGAGAGAAAAATGTTATTTCGCACTGCAGCCTCCTAAACGGCATACATGTGCAGGCGGTAATTGAAGCCTGCATGCAAGTGGCCTCCCTCCACGAAGGGCAGGAGCTCTGGGAAGAAAGGACATAGCAGAATTTGTCTAGCTTGCGGCTCCTGCTGGCCGACGCCTCCGCCTAAGGGGCTGTGAGCGGGTTCAGGTTTTTTTGTCAGATCTGCCACCGTGTTCACCATGCTTTGCAGGTTTTAATGAAAGTGCTTTAAAGTTGGGGAAATTGTGCGTAAAAGGAGAGAGCCGTTGGTGCCGGGCTTCAGGCCACATTGGGGATGAAGAAAGCTGCAAGTGGTCTGTATCCCTCATCATCAGCAGCCTCCAGTGCTCCCACCAGCAAAGAGGGATAGCCAAGGAAGGAAGACAAGCTACAATAGTGGGAGCTGAGATATACTCGTGTTCAGCTCATCTGCAGGTGTCCTGGCTGTGCACCCAACTTCAACTCAACCAGCAAGACCAGCAAGCCCAGTAAGCAAGTGGCCACCGGGGTAAGCTCTGGCTTACGATGTGCACAGCACCAGATGTGAACTGAGGATGTGACGTATTGTGCGACCATCGAACCTAGCTTGACCTCTCCGTCGTCTTTACTTCTTTTCTTGTTGACTGCTTGATGCGGAAGAAAGAATTAGTGAGCGAAGCTGTGCAGGGCTCTTCCCCCTGTGTGCATACAGGGATGAATTCAACACAGTCGAATCTTAATGTGGAAGCCGAGACGAGATATAAGTATACATTGTATATCTTCTAACTTGCTTTTATTTTTTATTATAGTGGGATAGATATATAAAAACTCCTGTGAACTTTTAATATGTTTTTACTGAATCTAAAATGCATCTTTTATTATTGCGGAGTCAACTTTAATTAATGTGCTACAGATTTTGCTGACAAGGATGAGAACAGGTTCTGTAACATTATTAAAAGCGTTGAATAATTTTCCTATTAAGATGTAAAGCTTTACATCTGAAGTGGTTAAAACCAAAAGTCCAAAGCAATTGTTTGCTACAGTGCAGTTTAAGTATGGCTGAGGTTATGTAAAGAATGTTCAAGAAAAATGTCAGTATCCAAGTGTATACATAACCAATGTTCCAGTTAGCTTTATCTATAAAAATGAGTTAAGCTAAGAATGTCTCTCCAATCATTTTGTGAACACATTTAGTTTTTGTAACTTGGTTCTGAAATTATTTTTTTTGAACTCAAATATGCGGACTCACTATGTCTGGGAAGGTTTCATTAGAAAACACTGTAATTGGTACAAATATTGTCCGCTGTCAATTTTTTTGGAATAAATCAGTTTCAAATTTTTGTCTCTAACTTTATTCAAATATAAATACACAGCATGCTAGTATAAATTACCATAAACATTCCTTGGTGTGTTGGGTATTTATTGTGATATATATTTACAGTTACAGAATCTTCCTCATGGGATAAGCCACATAATGTGCCAAGAGACCGGTTTTAATTATGATCTCACCAGTATGCTGCATGTGCCTCATGTTGGCTCTGATTAGTACCTCGGGAATCAAGGCTGTAATTGTTTTTGCTAAGCGAACTGTGCGTGTCTGTGTGTGTGCGTCATGGATGAGAGTGGTTGGTCACCCATAGGGCTTATGTTTCTACTCTGAACACAGGAGAAGTGATTTATTTGCTCATGGCCATGCTGTGCATCCAATCAGCATCAAGCACCCTAGGGTGACACCATCATGGTCATCTCTTCTGCAGGAAATGATGCAAGCTCTCTTGAATTACATAGGGTGTGAGACCAATAAAATGGGGCCTATTCTTGTCACAGCATCAGATAAGGTGCGGCTGCTGGATGCATTGCAGCAATTACTGCAGGCCCGCGCTCCTTGACTGTGGAATCGGGAAATGATCATCTGTGAACCACAGCAGAGTACCATTGCCTCCAGCACAATAACTCAACATGTCCACTTGGCTATGTCAGCTCTGCATGATGAGCGTATCTGAGAGATATAAAGAGGGAAGGAGAAGATTCGATGGAAGTAAAGAAATAACGAAATACAAGTTATGGTTTATATGAAGGTAATGTCATATTTTGTATTTCTGTTTAAAGTGCTTTTCCTCTAAAAAAAGGATCAAAGATTCTATAAAGGGATTTTCTAAAGCATTAGTGCTGAGCTAAGCTGAAGAGACGATAAGGTCATACATTTGATTGAATGACAAGTGTTAAGCTTAGTTAGTGTAGAGACGACAAGTAAACTGCATGGAAATTAGTGTCCTATTTGGTTCACCCAGTCTTGAGAGAGAGCACAGGGAGACATAAGGATGATGAATGTGTGAAGAAGATCATAGCCACAACATGAGAACAGCTTCGCAATGGAGGGCTGCCGTAATGAGGTAGATGATGGTGGCCGGCCTTCTGGAGCTCTTCTTTATCGCGACATTTTGGTTCACATCTGGCATGATCACGTCTCCCAGTGGAAAGGTATGTGCAATGTTTCTGTTTCAGGCTGACATCCTCTGTTTGTGGTGGGATCAGAAAAATTGGGGCTATGTTGGAGAAAGTATTAGGTCAATGGCTGGATCAAACCCACTGATCCTGGGGAGCAAGGTGCTATTACATTTAACTAATGAGGGTTTGTGGTGTTGCTCTCTTTCACTGACCTGGAAAAAGAGACACGAGTAGAGAACATTGCGGTGGGATGTGAAACTAATGATCTGTCTTTGCATTTCTTTATCATGTTGAATAAGCACATCATTATATCATAACTGTTTAATGTGTAGGTATGTGAGTACGATAAGACCACTGGCCTTTGGAGGGGGGTTAAAAAGAACAACTGGAACTAGTTGAATATAAATGTTGATGAAATATACTCTACAGAAATGTGCTATTTAGGGCCTTAGCAACAAGCTTTTTAAAAAGTATAATTTCCAATATAAGCAATATCTCACACCGCTTTGAGTATTATAGTGTATACATTACTAAGTTAAATGCGGTCTTCAGCAATACAATCTCCGGTTAATATTTCATTAAGTGGTGTCTCTTATCTGTTGCAATATCTCTGAATCGTCACCTTTCAGGTTGGCCTTCACATCTGGTAAGTGAGAACTGGGCTGAGTGTGTTTTGTTGATACATTTACATATACATTTTCAAGATGTGTTAGGGAAACCCAGCAGAAAGATGTTCTGGTAAGGACTGAAACGGAGCTTTCTCCAGGCTACAGAAGAGATGGATAAATGGATAAATTATGAGAGAGAGAGAGAGAGAGAGAGAGAGAGACAATGAGACATCAAAATATACCCTTGTTTGTTTGTAATAAATATTATTATAGAAGAATAAAAGTTGCAATCAAGCAGCAGGCAGTATTTACCAGAATGATGATCAACAAGATAAATATTGGCTCTCAGACAATAGCATAACATATAAATATAATTTAAATGAACCCATATTTTAGAGGAGAAAACAATGCCTAATGTTAAAATGATCACTCAACCTGTCAGTTGTCAATGTTGATTCTATTTTGCAGGATAACGTTGTGGTTCAACATTGTCCTGCTGGAGATGCTGTAGTTTTTCTTAGCCTTGTCTTGAGAGCAGCAATTTCCAACCCACATCTTTGACAGCATGTGTTTAATAACATGAGGTTTTCTGAAGAAAATGTCAAAGGTGATATGCAGTGTTTGATGGAAAACTTTTTTTACTTCTTAAATACAGCAAAACATAAAATATGGAATTTATTACAAATATACATAACCCATGCAATGTTTCAAAAACTGCAAAAAGTTCCAAACTCATAGGTAAAAGATCAAAGGTGACGTGTTTGTGATATCCTGCTGGGAGAGTATCTCATTCTTTCTTTTGCAGATAATCTCACACTGCAATAAATCCCACCAACCTGAAACATCTCTTTTTGAAAGGGCAATTCATCACTCATGCATTGGGAATATGTTTTGACTTAAATCCAAATGTGAGATGTTTGAATATTTTGATAGAACATACTGTCTGAGTTTGTAGGATGTTGGGGTTGATTATTGTATGCAATACTAGATTTAATTGACTATTTTGATTATTGTATGATAGTAATGAAACTGCTCACTCTGATTTGAAGTTGGGGATGTTGTGGTGTGTCATATTTTTTAGAGGGATCTGGTCCTGAGTTTTCTTGCCTTTTTTTCTCCTGTATTTAGTCCAGTCACGATGTTAGTTGTAATAGTTGTATTGTCAAAATGTAAGATCTTTCCTTTGGTACCCAGGAGGAATCGCTGCAGCAATGCACTGAATAAATTTAACTAAACGCTCTGCACAGAGAAGAAAGAAAAAAAAGTCTGGAAACATGAAAATGAAATTTGTTCTTAAGGCTCCATTATTCTGCCTGCCTCTATGTTTTCTATCTCCTCCCTTTTACCTGGTTGGCAGTGCCGCATGCTGACAGGAGCTGTGGAGTGAGAGATCTCTCTTGCAGCAGACGGCGGGGACGCCTCATCAGACTTCCAGCAAGCCCTGTGGCCCCTGACGGTGCCACAGCTGGATGGATGGACATGATCACTCACTCACAGACAGGATTAACCCCCCCAACTGCATCTGTCTTTGCTGTCCTGTTTCTAATCCATGTCTCCTGGCCTCTGTCTGTCTCCCCACTTCAGACTGCTTCTATCCCACAGTGCCCATGTCCACGACACAGTGGTGTTAAGTCCAGACAAAGCTGCCAGAAACCCAACGTCTTGAGACCACTATTTACCAAGCAGGCATTCACATTATTGAGGGATTTTGTCAGTAACATGCGCTGTTTTTATAGAGAAAAAGAGAATTATTTACAACGAGCCCAAACAATCCTTTAACTGCATATTCTGTATTGATTCTTTTCCATGGGATTGTAAAGATGTTTTTTTAATCATCCCATGATCAGAGTCTCTGGGCTTGTTTTGTGAGAAATGGAGAAGAACATCCTTGTTGTTTGACATCATTCAAATATACTGATGATGGTCTTCACACGTGTGTTGAAAATGCAAAAATTCGAATGTCTTATTTTCTGCCTGTGAATCACACTGCATCCACAAGCTCTTTAATCTGACTTAAATATTCTTGTAAAAACTTTCCTTCTAATCAGCTTTTAGATACGTTTGGGCTCTTTTGATCTCCAATGATTTCTTTGGTACTGTGCCTTGGCTGCGCAAAAAATAAATCCCTAATGCAAAAAGGCTGAACTTTAAGACTACGCAGGGCTTTATTCAGTATCAAAGGAGACCCACATTAGAATAGTGGATGATGTATGTGGTCATGCTTTAAAAAAAAAAAAACATCTAGTTAATTTGTTTCATGAAAAATGTGCTGGATATTTAAATATTTTTGCCTGATTACCAAATCTTATGTGAGGTTGAAACAGGAATAAATAAAAAGACACAAGACAAATTATGAATACATTCAATATTTAAATGCATTGACACACAGACCTTTAAATGTTTCCAATGCAATATGCTGTGCCAATTTCAAAGCGTGTTCATCTCATTACCACAGTCGTTTTACTTCCTGTGGTGTGAGGTTCACACCATCACACTGACAAGCACTCCCACCAGCACCATAACACACCAGCAATGACAACTGTGGCTGACTGAAGGCTTTCATGGTCCCAGAGGACACACGGAACCGGGTCATGCTGAGCGTCTTTGATAGAGACAGCTCAAATTATTTCACAGGCAAAATGGGTTGAAGAAAAGGGTGTTGGGGGGGTGCAAGAATACATTTAGTGACATTTAGGAGTTGTTACCGACCAGTAAACAAAATGCACACACACACATATATATATATGATAGGAGGAATCATATTTATATTGATGAAAAACAAATAAAAGCTGGTCTTCAACACAATAATTTGAATAGCAAAAAAATCAATAATTCTGAAAAGTTGTACAGAGAAAATTTAAAGTAAGTAAGCAACATAAGATCTATAATTATATTTAATTGAAGCAAAGGCAGCATATATTTGTTTCCCTGTGCAAACGCTTCTCTCCAGGCATGCACCACATGTCTGGCTCTGCCCAGCAGCCTCCACTTGTCAGATGATCCTCCATGATACAGAAACTAATTGAGCATGAAGGTGACAAACCAAGAAGCATCCTCTACAAGCCCTCTGCAACACACACCTGTCATAACCAAGCTAAACTCAAGAATATGCCCTGTTAAGTACCAGCGGCCGTGTGTATAAGAACTGTCAAACTAATAAAACTAATTAGCGACTCTTGTAAAGCTGATGTGGACCTCTGATTTCAAATTTTGAATCCATTCCAATTGAATTTGTATTTTAAGCAATAGTAGGAATATAGAGTGGCACCAGAGGCATTGCAAATCATTTATTTAAATACCAGCTCATGAAGTTCAACACTGCCTGACCTGACTCCAAGATCCTCAACTGAAGAATTCCTCTGTTAACACAATGGCTGATTGTCTCCTGATGATTTGTTTGTTCCCAACAAAAGAATATTGCAGCATCAAATATTCATAGACATCTGTGATCAGCAAGGAATACACCACCATTGATCCATATGGAAAGTACAGCAGCCAGTAACACACACACACACACACACACACACACACACCTGATCCATCAGCTGGCGGCAAAAATGAGAGCAGGAGCATTTTGCAATCACATGGAGAAAATACATGAATTTCCCAGAGCGCAGCGTGAAGGTGAAAGATGTCGCGTTGCATGTGAAATTGGAAGCACACACAACACTTACATAAACATGATCCTTAGAAAAGTGTCTTTCTCCATCCTGACAGCCTATTTTCCGGGCAGACAGATGAGCGATGTTTCAATGGGTGTGTGACAGGTGGAAAGTGGCTGACAGTGGTTTTCTGTTTTCTCTCCCTGATGCCAGGCCAAAAGAAACATTTTTCCAGAGAGGATTTATACGCAATAAAAAGATGTGTAAAGTGATGAAGAAAGGCTTTCTGATTGAAAGAGATTTTTAGAGACCAAAGTGCTTTGGAAGGAGACTGAGCAAAAATGGGAATGGGGCTTCCAACCGGTTGGCAGCAGGCCCCAATAATCTTTTTCAGTTTTTCTGTTAGGTGCTCAGAATGACCTTCTTCCTTCAGCACACAACCAGCAATCACCAAAATAAAACTCTGCTTTGAAAACATGAATGCTGTTAGTCACATTATGTGTCAAAGGACATACAAGATTATTCTTCTTTTAATCCTAAACTAGAACTTGCAGGGTCCATTTCTAATAGGTTTAAAACCAAAACTTTTCATTGGTTGTCTCACAGTTGCAGATGAAGCACTATTTGTTTGCTGTCTTTCAAAACACACAAAGTCCCCACAGCAGGACATGAAAGCATCAGGTTATTTAATAACTCGATCAAGGCACATATATTTCTAAACCACAGCGTGTCTGCCACAGCCAAGGACAAGTAACCCTTACAGAAAAATACAGCTAAGGTGAGCAGAATGATTTTTGAGTCAATGTTGCAGCCCGAGTCCTAGAATAGAAATTGAGTCAGTTGTAGGTCTCTGTTCACCATTCAGCGTTCTAATGAAAAACAATGACACACTGGATACAGTCTTACGGCGGGATCACACCAGCTGTGGCGCCCATTCACAACATGTAAGGGTATTACCCTTCCACACTACTCTAATCGATATCTCCTATGTGGTTTTCAACTAGCTCATAGGTAAACCCATTCAAGTGCACTTAAGAGTATGAAGACTGTTAAGTGGGATTCTCACATTTAAGATTGTGCAGACCTAAAAGTTTTGATTGACACCTGTGCCTTTCTGACAAGTAAATAAACACAGCATTTATCAGGGTATTAAAAAGATGTTTTCCTAATCTGATATATTATAATCAAGTGGTTGGGTGTAAAGATAACAAGTTAGGAATGAAATGTTTTCTGGTTTGTCAGATTCTAAATTGTGTTGATTTATCATGTTGTATCCAAACAACACTTGTTTGTATTCGAACGTTAGATTTGTATTGTATTTTGCAGTGTGCTCTAGAGCTCATTATCACAAAGTTCCTTTGAAGATCTTGGTTATTTGTAGCTTATATTGGTTGACTCATTAATTACATAATATCATAATAAATAAGATAAGATGAGTGCTTAACGAGTGGGTTCTGTATGCTCTGCAGACATACTCTGGCACCGTGTCGATAGGGGAAAAATCAACCTACCGGCACAATATTGATATAAATAATACGTGTCTTCTCCACAGCCATTTATTACCTTAGTATCTGTTCCCTAACAGCATTTTAGGTTGAAGTCAAAGAAAAACATGAAGAATGGGACATTTTGAAATGATTCAGATGGTACCAGGTGTAGCTGGTTATTATACAGTATTATATATGAAAGTTGCTTAGTGTCTTCTATGATCTTCACTCTTTGACAGGATCAGACTGCTGTCTGTCATCTGACCTCAGAGGAGGGTAACAAAAACTTCTATGAGATTCCGCTGGCTTTATGTAAAATAAACATGAGATGGAGTTTTGCTTTAATAGGCAAGAGGCTATTGACGTTTACTTTTTGTATTATCTTGATGGGATCTGGATGAGCAATGAGAGTAATTTCAATGCAGGACCAACCGCGCAATCCTACATTTTAATAAACGATTCTGTCAAATGGATGGTTTAAGAATGCCTTTGAAACTGCAGATATGCATCAAGGGAAAATATGACTAAGCCAGCAGCCTAACCCATTGTTGCTGAAGCAGGAAAAATACCCTGTCAGTAATTTTATAATGTGAACAGTTTGTTAAGATACGAAAACGATGGCAGCAGAATAATTGTTTTTGACAAGTCGATTGATAGATGCTTTGGCTGTTGACAAATTGCATAACAAAATCCTGTTTCCGTCAGCCACTTTTGTGTATTACAAATGCCTTTATATGAATAGAACATTTTTACGGATGTTTAAAGATCTGCACAAATGGCATTTTCATTTAAAAAATGAGGTTCTTGTCTTATACAGGATTAGTTGACAATTTGCATGTCACTGTCATGGCTTTAAGCAAGATTCATTTGCTGTGTATCTACTCGACAGTGGTGTGCCACACACCAAGCATGTGTGTGCTATCTAAAACCACTCTACTTCAGCGGCTTACCAGATTGCGAAGACTATTTCTATTTGTACTCCAAACAATCATTTCGATAATTAGCGTTGTGGAGTGTTTTTTCCAATTATTGTCTGAAATATTTGTGTGTTCAAAGTGTTTTCTCCAACAACCTGTTCTCACTCACAGAGCATCAAACACCACTGCTTGGTTAGTGCTTCCCTGCGTCTCTTACTGACCTACCAAGGGGCCTCAGTGTATGTGCAAGATGCACTGGGCTTCAATATAACTATTACGTAACGTTATGCAACAATCCTACTTACAAGGAGAACCATGTGCTATGCTGCTTATTAAGTAAACATAGGAACTAAATTAGCCTAATTCCAAAGATCATTTAGAAAAGAGACTGCATACATGTAATGAGCAGATGCTGTATGTTTCCTAGGAACGCTAAGGTTTCCATCTCCGGGCACCGAGTTGAACTGCCCAATCATACGAGCCATGGTAGAGAGATGCAGAAGAGCCCATTCACCCATTCAAATTATTATATTTTCTTTGGTTAATATATCTTTCTGATAATAATTCAGTCGTCCCTACTGCATTTTTTAACTGACCCACAGCCTTATATTCTAACCCACAGCCTTATATTCTAACCCACAGCCTTATATTATAACCCACAGCCTTATATTACAACCCACAGCTTTATATTCTGACCCACAGCCTTATATTATAACCCACAGCCTTATATTATAACCCACAGCCTTATATTATAACCCACAGCTTTATATTCTGACCCATAGCATTATATTTTATTATATTTAATTGTATTCCTCTTGCACTACGTTACTACTGTCTGACATATTTTGGTAATAAATGTTTACTAATTTCTGATTCTTTCGATTTTCCAGTTTCATTGAGTTTCATTCCAGGTTGGCCTTCCAGAGTCCCTGTAAAATGTTTTCGTAGTAATTTAATTAAATTGTTACACAACCTCAGCATCATCATTTAGAACAAGTAAAATGAGATTTCACAAAAAAGCATTTAAAAATGAAAACATTAGAAAGTGTCTAAATGCTGCTACAATGCTTCAGCAAAATAACATCAACACCGGATCACAAAGTGCTCCCATAATGAGGACCTGAGTGCTCCCAAAGGGACAATTAGGAGCAATGAGAGAGTTGTGCTGACATGGCTGATCTGTAGAATAATTAACACCTCTGCCCTTTGTGTTATCCCTGAGGAGGGACCTTCTGGAACACAGTGGTGTGTGGCTGTTGGAAGATGCAAAACCACACGCAACAACACACATTTTCACAGTGATGTGAAACTTCAACCGTAGAAATACCAAAGTAAAGGCGCTAACATGCCATTCTGCTGCCTTTAAACAACATGTAGTGACACGTGTGAGTGTTATAGACATGGATAATAGCCCTGGAGCACTTTTGAAGGGTTAGTTGTGTTTTGTGATAGGTGTGCTTTAGTTTATGCTATTTTCATAACCACTTTGTCCTGTTTTTTGCTGTCATCATCAGATAAAGGTGTGCTTGCTTTTTAACTACTCATCAATTCCTCTATGGTCAAATGCGGATGTGTGCTTTGTAATCATTATGGCTTAAGTGGGGTCCAAGTTCAGATTTTTCTGTCTATGGTAAATGCCGGTTTGGGCAGTGAGGAGTACGGGGGAAACTAAAAAAGCTAAATGGATTTGTTTGTTTTTGATGGAGGAAATTCTCTTTGAGCGACACTTTCAGCCACAAGAAGAAGAAGCTAGAGTGGTATGAATACTCTTTAAATCACGCAGTAAACAGAAAGGCAGACTTAATCACTGAAGACCCTTCACCAATGCTCTCAGCAACTCCCATCAGGTAGCCACATCAGTGAACCCCTGACCAAAGGACCTAAACTTTCCCACTGTTATATATATATTTGAATCAAGTCCGTCACATCTTTTAGTAAAGACAAAAAAAAAAATCTGTTTTAACTTTTCTTGATTCGTGAATCTTTGAAACTTGTAAAAACCGCCTGAGGGGGAAGAGATGCAGGGAGGGGTTGTGTGCTGGGGAGGGGCACGCAAAGGGAGTAGTGAGATGAGTTAAGAGTTCCATTGGCAGCAGCTTCCAGAGTCATACGTTAGATAAAAGTTAGGGCGTTATGTGACTAAGCTGAGCAGGTGGGGAGCACTGAGATCAGCCTAGAGGAGAGATAATTACACAGATGCACAAGGATCACCATCATTCTGTATAAAGTGGAAAAGCCATGCAGGGCATATCATTACAATGATAGGAAGTAGAATTAGATCTGAATGTTATTCATTCTCTGTGGCAGTGTGAGAGAAGAGGATTGAGAAACTTATTCATGCCCGTAGTTGAAGGCATTTAATTATAAAATGCAAGCTGGGAGACATCAAAGGGTGTAAGGCCACAGAAGAGCTCCAACCATATGAGCGCCACAAGATACAGAGATGGTCAATTGGTATGTTTTAAAGCAGCCATTGCTGTGAGTAGTGACATGCAGGGTTAAGCTAGTTAATCACATTCTTGTACACAGAATGCTGATGGATCCAAAATGAATAGATAATGAAATATGCATATTGGTCTACATACGTAATATGTGTTAAAATATTCATGTGTGATTTCGCTCACTATACCCTTGTGCTTTCTCACATTAAGAGCAAGCAATAGGGAATCTATGATGATATTACACCATGAAACATGCTTTTGCTCAAGAGAAGGAAACAACCTGTCGCAGTTCCATCACAGTTTACTGGCATGGTCTAATTTAGACAATATGCCATTTCTATTGAGTCTCCTGGCTCATACAGTAGAGAATTATTGTGCCATTACACATTTCTGCCAGCTGTGTTTTTGTCAGCATGTAATTAGCCATAGTAGGTAAATTAGTCGCAGGGGAGTGTGTGTCGTTTGTGCCCTGGCATGATGTGACATACACTTGTGGGACAGAATTTGTATATTTGTTCCATATTACAAATCTAATTATGCTTATTTTGCACTTTGTAAATCCACCATTACCTTGTGATTCCCATGCGTCTATCTCAATTTCCAATCTCTATCCTGTATACATACTGTATTATCAGGCTAAATGACTGACCCATTACTAGTTATTACTATTACTACAGAAGAAAAGACAACATCTAATGGTATTGGAGACCTTATCCTGTTTATCCTAGCTACACCACTCGGCTATCTTTCTTTGTGTTCTTCTCAAGATGAAATAAAATGTAAAAGGTTTGGGCTGTTGTGCAGCAGATTGTGGATTAGTCATTGCTTCGGGCCTGTGGGCAGAGCGAACACCTCAGGGGTGTCAGGGTGGCCGGCTGGTGCTTTCAAGCCAAAACGTTGATTGGAACCACTGCGAGGGCAAAGAAGGTTGTTGGTTGGCCCTGCTGATTCTCCACCAAGTGACTCACAAGCTAGTCATCGTCCCTCATGGGATCAAATTACGAGCCCAAAATCTTCATACGTTTAGTTTTTGAGTCCCTTCTTCCGTTGCTGTTGTTGTTTTCAGCTGGAATTAAATCAGGGTACATATAAGAAGGAAATATGTAGACACTTTTTATCCTTACAAAGCAACACACCTTCTGTCAGACAATCTGACAGTGTTGATGCGCTTGCATCGTTTCGCCTTCATCGCAGTCTGCGATCCCAGCATCAGGCCCCTTGCATTGGTCTTTTGCTAATGACAGCTGTGTTTTAATGTGGGTTTGACATAGGCCATTTTTCGAAGTTCTGCTCTTCTATATTATTTATTTTGAAGTTTTAACAATCAATGAGAATATCCCTCAAAGGCCTTCTCTACTGTGATGAGATGTGTGTCTTCGATGCTACTGCAACACTTTCTCTCTGTTATGTTCTCACAGCATCACTCTGACACATCGCCCTGTTCTGCCAACAGAAGTGCAGACAAAGTGTTTTCACAGTTGGCAAAGCAGATTTCATACCTTGTGGTGGATCTGACATCAATGGAATAATTTGGTTGAACCCGCTGTCTTTCACTTCATCACAGGGTTGATGCTGTAATGCTTTGCAACTTTTTTGGACCACTACTCCTCCCTTCCCTCCTATTAGTAAAGGTCACCTGTGCCAGTGGTCCCGCTCAATCGTGGGATGCAAGAAGTTCTTCTCTAGTTCCTGTACCATCGATCTATTGAGCTTTCATCTCAACCTCACAACGTCCAGGCCTATTCCCCACCTACTTTATTCTCATACCAGCTCTTTATATTTCACATGTTTGACTTCAATCCACGTAGGGTTAGAAAAGCAAGTTGATTTAATTAGAATAAGCTATTCAATGGGAAAGTGCCCACAAACTTGTTCAAGCTGAGTTGTAGCACATAATCGGATCCAATCCATCCTGCAGCTTTGTAAAACAACGCAGTTGGCATGTAACCTGTAGTGTTCTCTCTCCTCATAAGAGCTATTGCGGCATTGCTATGAACATTATTATTGTTATCATCAATATATTATCCACTGTTAAAAAAAGGAAACACACCTCAGGAAATAACTCATTTTCTGCAGCACTCACAGAGTGCCAGTGAAAATGAAAACAGTCTAACAGGGCTCTTCAGATTGCAAGTCACAGCGACAAACTCACTGACTGTTTTCTCCTATTTTGAAAGACTGAAAATGAAGTTGTATTAGCATTGATTCATTGAAGATGGAACGTACATCTGAATGTGACAAACATAAATACATGTAATATTGTGATAGATCGGTAGTAAGATATATTGCAAATTAGTATTGGAAATATACACCGAAAAGCAGAGGAGCATTTAAATTACGTCATTTAGCTTATTTTAGCTTTTATCCAAAGCGACTTACGATAAGTGCATTTCCACCGTAAGCATTGTGAAACATCCCCTGAGCCAACAGGATCTAATCTTCCAAATGACGTAGAATAACATGTTAAGCTTCACCAGCTCAATGACATCGAAGTTTGTGAAAAACTTTAAAGCCTTAAAAGCTGTCTCCAAAGTCCTGAGAACTCCACCCTCAACACAGATTGTGAGGTGGATAAACATGCCGTCATTTTTCATCCTCTGTCTTCCCAAGACGAGCAAACTACCCTCCATTTGCTAAGGTCTTTGCCAATAAAGACAGATATTTGATATGTTAAGATAACAGAAATGATTTTACCCAGAAGCCATAACTGAGTCCTGTCAGAGAGGAGACGGAGTGAGTGATTGCCCCGTGATATGCAAGAGCTGATCCATCCCATTAGGCTTTGGTGTGGGCGCAGGCCCTGAGCTTGTGCCGCTGAGGCTCACCAGCAGTTATTGCCTGACATGAAAATTCTTCTTTAAGTGTCAAAAAGTAGGATTGATGCTTCTCCTCATTATTGCCTCTGCATTTTGGGATGAGAAAGGTAATATTAGTATGGAAAAATGAACCGTAAAGCGATGTGATTGATATTTCTGGGGACTTATATTTTATATAAATAACCGGATACCAGGGTGAAGACAATGAATCATTCGGAGGAGGAAATCATAGTTAACATGAAATAAAATCCATGTGGGAACATACCATTTGCTTTATTTCAGTAATCAGTGAGAGACAAAACAATTTAAAACCGCTTTAAAGGTGCACTCATACACACACGCACAGATACAGGCACATAGATTATGGTACATATTGTGGTAAGATAAATGACAGCTGGGTGTTTGGAGCTCTCAAGAGTGTTACGGCCAATTGATCTGCTCGATGTGGTCCTCCCCCTGTGGCCTTCAACATTTTACAGCACTAAACCAAAAGTATTGTTTGGTTTGGAGTCTGTTTCTAATGTTCCAAACAATATTATCTACGTAGAAAGGACAATGAAGGTCTCAAGACAAGATGATTGCAAGAAAAATGCTATCTTTATATTGAACAAGATAATGATATTAGAAATATAATGTCAGCCATGGCTCCCAACAATCTGTAGCTGGACCCTGAGTCATTGGTGCTTTTTGATTTCCCTTCTTACATTATATACACGACCTTGTGGTGCCTTTATTTCTAAGAAGGAATCAAGGTTTCTGCTGTAATTTTACTAACAACTAGCTGCAGACGTTTTCCTCTGTGGTTCATCGTGATGGGATGACGGAACACATCTATTACAGACGTTTTCCTCCAGCCCTAAGTCAGGATACCAATATATGTTTTGGACCATTTATTGAGATGTTCCTCTCAAATCTGCATTTTACAAAATCTGGGAAAATAATACACCACAACCTCAGACCTAAAAAGTGAGGACTGAGAGGTTGTAACTGCACCTCCAATTCCTATAGATTAAACTAAAGATTATCAATTTAAAAATCACGATCCCATAAATTAGCATGTTGAAGTTTCTATTAAAGCTGCACAAATAGCTTTTAAACTATTTGTGATGAACCAAATGTGTAAGACTTGGGTGAAAACAGACCAAATAACCTCCACAATGGCGATCATACGTCACAGCAACAAAAGGAAAAACAGATTTAACCTCTTTTTACATCTAAATCCATATTTATCAAATTAAAATGTTTCTGTGGACATTCTATTTGTTTAAAACCATTGACTAATCCCTAAGTGTCCCCCTGTTGGTCAGATGACACTTTCACTGACATTGTTCACACTGCTTTCTTTTTTCTAATACCATTTTAAATTCAGTTACATGTGTGAATACAATATGGTCACTGAGTGTTTTTTAAACCACAAAAATGTCAATGATCTTTTTTTGACATTGTTTCAGACACCGTTGGAGCCACATGCTGTCTACCACCAAAGAGAACAAAGACAGATGGGGGGTGGAAGGAAACCCCAGGGGACAGACCTTGTGTCTCAGTTACAGAACGCGTGCGCTTGGTATTGTCGCCATTGTTCCCCAGCACAGTGTGCATCAGCTGACCAGAAAACTGCCTCACATCCTATCTCGAAGCTATTGATCTTAGGTTACAGGGCCTCATGGTGCTTTAACGGATGAAGGGCTTTCCTTGGCAATCTTCTGCAGTGAAAGGGGCCCCGGTGACCCTGACGTCTGGCAGTTGCATCATTCAAACAGGCACCCAATCCCATCACATCAGGACATCTCCTCCTGACTCACATACTGCCTTTATAATTGAGTAAGATTTTAAGAAATTCAAGTGGAAAGATGTTCATCTTATGAAGAATTGTGCCACTTTCCTTTATATATGCCTATACATTTTGTCCACATATCAATACTCAAGCTAACACTGTAGTTGTTAGGCTAACCCTTAACAACTAGAGAATTAATCCAAGGATACTTCTCACATTTTTCACAGTGTATTCATATGTGTTGCATATGAATCTTAAATGATTAGTCTATTTGTAACCGGGGCGGCCGTTCGCCTGGTCACAAGGGTGACAACGTCACTTTGGGACTCTCACCCAAAGAATACCAGTTGTAATGAAAAGAAAGGGAGCAAAGAGGTGAAGTTCCAGTTTTGTAACAATGTTTTTTTATTTACAAGTAGGTTTAATATTTAAAAGAAAAGGAATAATCAATCCAAAAACATTGGTTGGTTTTATGGCAAAATATAATCTACGCTTTGAAAAAGGATTACTATACTGGGGTACTCTACCAGTATAAGGTGACTACTTGAGGCCCACAGGGGCGGGGGAGTGAAAGGGGACAAGGGGGCCACCACCAGGTCAAAGGAAAGAAAACACAGCAAATCAAAAAGAATTAAAACACAGCAAACAAGCAAAATAAACTGAAAGGGCCTTCCACCTCGTGAGCCACCCCCTGTAGGCCTACTATATGCCCACCTGCACTGGCATTAAAGGGACCCCCAGTACAGGGCACAGTAATGGTTGTTTACGTAGGACAAAGCAAAGACACTAACCCAGAAAGAAAACAAATTAGCAATTCATAATCAAAAATACTACATAATCCGGGTAACCATAATCTATTTTAAATCAAAGGCAAAAACAACGGTGACAAGGCTCAGCGTTGCACCACCTGATCATTTCCTGTACAAAAGAAAGAAAAGGAAAATAACGCCAATAAACATTTCACTGCTAAAAGAGCATATTAAAACATAAAACAGAAAACCCCTGACATACCTCTAGATTCCGCTCAAGCCCATCCGCACGTGGCGAGTGCTGTGCCTATGCCGTGGGAGACCTACAGCACGCCCCCCTCTAGCTCTAGTGGGGCAAAAGCTTCCATTTAAAGAGCACCTGGTCACACCTGTTAGGCATCACCAATTAAGGTGGTGTGGCCAAACAGGCGGGGGGGGGGGGGAGAGCTCTACCCATCACATATAAAATAAAAAGCTTTATTTTGTAGGTAAGTGAAATTCAACAATTAAGTTTTTTTCAACGACACTCAAAGTTTCTCAAAATCCTTACTTTGACCAATGTTTATATTTAAAAAATACGTTCTTCCCATTGGACGATTCAATAGGCAGACAGCTGGGCACGAGAGCAGGAAAAGCAGCTTGTGTATTGAGGAAACTGCTAAAGGAAACCTCTCCTAATGGGAGGGGTTGGCCTGCTTGACTGCTTTCCATTGTTGACCATCTGTAAGTGTGCCGCACACACACACACACACACACACACACACATACAGCTTTTGGCTTTGGGCCAGGGGGGTGGTGTAAATTTCTACCGTTGAGAGTAATTATTTTGCTAAAGGGTGTTACACAGCTTTTTTCAAAAAGGAGGAGGGATATGGGTGTTGATAGGTCACTTAAAGAATTGGAATTTATTTCAGTTGGTGGAAGGGAAAGTTATCGTTGGGAATTCACAGATGTGGTTGAGAACATTTTAAACGCCAACAATGAAATTTAAATATCGGCAGTGTTATGGGAGATTGTAAATGAAAAAGAAAGATTTAGCTAAATAAATGTATTACTCAAAAGTGAAATAGCAGGACAACAAAACAACAGTTTTAAATATTCATGATAAAACATAAAACAATCTAATTCAAGGTTGGAAAAGAGAATATCAGGTATTAATCATTTAAACAATAAAAGGTACGAGAGGCTGTACTTTATCTTGAATAACGTAACAGTTCGGGGGTGTAGTTAGGCCAGACGCGCAGCGGAGGCCCGGTAATCTTCGAACTGTTACATTATTGAAGATAAAGTACTGCCTCTCATACCTTATGGCTTTTATAATACGATTATCAACACAATTATAAATAGTATTAAATAGCTGCCTTTCAGAACTAAATAGTTGTAGCCACCAAACGTTGTTTATCACATTTCATCAGTCTAAAGGAAAAAAAAAACAGCATTGGGTCCCACACTATCTCATTCATTCACATCGATCATGACGGCCACCTTAATTGTCCGGTTGCGAAAGCTCGAATTGCCAGAAAACGATAATTTGTGGGATTTCTGGGGGATTTCCGGCGATCGTCACCGAGCTAAAAGCTAAACGGTCAAATCTAACGCGGTACTTAGAGTGCGCAGTTATATGGAACCCTCTGGTCAATGTGAACAGCAACCATACATTATCGCTCAATAATGCACCCCTGTGACTCCCTCTCAACCAATCAGAATGCTGGATTTCATCTACCTGTATTATAATAGGTCTTAAACCCTCAGTCTGCTTCCTCAAGGTTGTGTGGATGGGCTTTTCAAAGGCCGACCAACTGTCATTACAACCAAATTCAAATAATGCTCAACCCTGATTGGGTCATCAGATGTGACATCACCATTTTCCTACTGAGCCCTACTTATTCATTTAGATTGAGAATAGCCTAGACCTAAAACACAGACCTGTCTTAATGAAGGCTAATAAAATACTATGAATCAAGGTACATAGCTAATTTGATTAAATTATACACTATTTAACTTATTGGCCATGCACAAGCATATTCTCAAAGTAAGAAGCTGTAGTTATATTGTTCACAAGTAGTTTTGATATTGCAGAAAAGCACACTGAAATTTGCAGACGCAGGTTTATCAAATGTGAATTGACACGCTGACCCTTCCCTGCTTGCTGTATATGTGGCCGTCCCACCCACTGCAGGGTGACAAGGTTACACAGCTCCATCAGTGCTCCATCTCACTGTACGTCAGGCAAGGCCACGGCAACTGAGCTTATAGCCAGAATAGAGCTTTTTTCTTCCTCTACCCATCAGGACCTACTGGAATTGCTAACAATAGATACAGAAATTGAGACTTGATTAGGACACTCTTTTCCATGGAGGAGACAGAATATTCGGTCTTTCACAGAGGACCACTGGCTTGCCCCATTTCATTACAGGAAATACAGACAATAAAGACTGATCTAATGTGAGAAACGTTATTTGAGTCATTGTTTAGACATTGACTGTTGAGTTTTTCATGTATCCATTATTATAACAAAGATACAGAGCTGGACATTGATGGATTCTGCACTTTTGAGTGATGAGTAACTCAGAGGAGCACAGGGCTGTCCTCAAATACCTACCGGTGCCCCTGCCTGAGGATGTCCGTTGTTTTAATGTCTTGATAAAACAAGTGCAGGGGTAACAAAAGACTTGGCGGAAAGGGGGTATGATTAGGGGCTGAAAAGGGTAAATGTTCAAGTGTGTTATGCCCTCCGGGGGGAAATTTCTTGGTGGCAGGTGAAAAGAAGCAGTTGGAAGCAGAGTGCTCTGCTGGGGAAAAAATGGACATTTTGGACAAAAGAAGAAGGAAAATCAACAAAAAGGAAAAGATGATTAAAATAAACGATTGTTGAACCTTCTCCACTGTGTGCCGTTAACTATCACACACATGGATGCTATGTAGCTTTGAGTCATGTCATACTGTGAGACCAATTTGCTTCACAGAAGCACAACAGTTTGTGTTGTTACTTTGAAACAGTCTGCGGTCAGACAATTTTAAACCGGTTTTGCAAAGTGTGAGATTTTCCAGCCCCCGGAGTTTGAGGGTTCCAACGGATGAAGGAGTCTTCTTCTTGGCTTCACCCAGAAAAGCCATCTTTTAGGTTGTTCACCCGCATTGAATGAGGTATTGCCAAAATGATTATCATGTGAACGACTTTGTCTGTGTATGACATATTCCTCAAGGGCTTGTGACCAAATACATTTAGGTCAAGGAGTTTGAAGTAACTCGCTCTACACACAAGTCATCTCGGAAATAGTGTTTTTCACAGAGGGGAAATGCATTCAATTGGCTTCATATCACTACAAATTACAACTTTACCTTTCCATGACTAACTAGGTTTTTTTTACTAATGTTTGGTTTCAATGGAGTCTATTTCTCTCAGGAAACTTTGACCCATGCATATATGCGTTGTGGTAACGGAGGTGCTGAATTGAGGCCAGGCTGTAGAACATAAAGCGGAGATCTCATATAGAGTTTATTAAGTGTTCTCCATCAACCGGCTACTCCCAGTTTGAATAGCATCCAGGGAGGTCACTGACCTGCTCTCCGTAGGCTGATATTGTCAGACATGACGACGTCTGGCCACACCCCATCTGCGATGTCAAGGCCATTTGAAAAGCTGATTGGCAACACCTGGCTCAGTTGTTTGTTGAATGCGTTGCATCTGGGTCTATTTCAATACTATGTTATTATTACCTCTTTGCAAAATTCAGACCAGGCACAAGTAGATTTTAATGCCATTAGCCACCATGTTCAATAATAAGCGTAATTTGCTAAGAAAACTAACTGGGGCCAGATGGTGAGGCTGATGAGTGTTCATCGATCAGCCGTCCCTCCTGCACACTTGCTGGATTTTCAAAATGGAAGGGATGGCCTTGTGAGGGGTAAAGGAAACTCAGGGCAGATGCAATGTCACTCTGTTATTTAAAGCAAAACACTCAAACACAATGTGAGTGGTTTAAGAGCTTTTGAGCTGCCCCCTTATCATGTTTAAGTATGTTGGTAACTCTCTCTGTAAAGCTACTCATTTTAAGAATGACCTGCAATGTAGTGCACTTAAGAGTATTCAAACATCCAAAAACCTTTTGATAGTCTCAAGACATATTTCAAAGACCACGTCTGATCATTAAAGTTGTGCTTGATGAGAGCTTATTTCGTAGAGAGGTCAGATTGAGGTTTTATGTGATCTGATAGTGGTTTTACTAAAGTGACATTCTACTTACAGTCACCTCTGCCACTTGCTTGCTGAGATATTTGTTATTTTATGAAACAAACATTTGTTTAACCCTTTACATGGTGTTAAAAGCCTATATTTAAACCAAACGCAAACTTCATAAAAACTTTGTTTTCCAATACAGCTGTCATCTTGGCACTGTAATACCACAAAGTGGGTCGTATTATTCAAATCATCTTTTTTTATATGTTTGAATAGATAGTGAAGATTTTGGAATTAAAAGTGAGCAGCAATTTCATCTGGATTTGACCCAAGTAACCTTTCTACTCAGGAGGATGAGATATTAGTTTCACATTCCAGTAAGAGAGAACAGGCAGCTTATTAAAAACGTGCCTCATTAGCATAAGACATAGCAAAGCACTTAGCTTCCTAATCTTTGGGAAGCTCCAGATGAATATCTATCCGTGACCTGAGAACTGTTATGGGCAGTGTAGCAGAATGCGGCATTTAGCTTAGAGGGGAAACTGGAGGTTGCAGTGAATCCTTCGCTGGTGCTACAGTCTAATAACTTTGGGAAATCGTGTAGCGCCACATTGTCTTTATTGACGGAGACGTGGTTGTTGAATATTGGTTCAAGAGGTAAAGCGAAAGAAGGAGCCAGACAGATGGTGTCAGGATCAGGGTTGCACACATTTAAAGTTTACAAAAGCAAGAGATACCAAATGCTTTGAGGGTAGAAGAATATTAACCTGTTCTTTGAAAAGATATTACAGATCTGTATCGGATATCGGACTCAGATGAAGATCAAATGACTCGAGGCAAGGGAGACCCTGAACCTTCACCAGGGCAGGACAAAGGCAGGGTGACAATGCGAGATGCCGAGTGATTTCCAATTGATTTGGATAGAAAGTGACGGTGAGTTTTTATAAAAGTTGGCTTTCCTTTTAACTCCACCAGGAGCAAGAGACCATGAATCAAATTGAGCTGATTATACTGCTGATTATGTTTGCAGGAGGAGACACACACACGGCAATGAAAGCGATGGGGGAAGAGGCCAGCACTAATTAATGAACAACTGACTTATTCGCCGGACATGCACAGATAGAATCATTATTGATATGAGCTGTTTAGTTGAACGGTTTGGTGCCTGCGCTCATGCTGCATGCTTGATATGACCCTTCAAAATCCAATCATGAACATAAAATGAGGAACTTTCTTCTATGTAGTTTGTCTTTGAAACATAATGTAACACTTAATCTTATGTCAGACGAAACTAAAATAATCATAAATTGCATGTGCTACGTTGCAAGCATCCTTGCATGCGGTAAATCAGGTCTTTAAAGACATAATATACTTGTTTCAAACACCAAATGTTTCTTTTTATAAAATATATAGAAATGTACTGTATTCTATTTGGGGATAGATACTATGTATGAATAAAAAGAGTGTCAGTGACACAAAATGATTCGGGTGACATACTGTTGGTGTCTAAATCAGACTAATATTAGAAATACATTTAAAACTTGAGGGCTTACTTGAATTAAAAGAACTGTACTTGTTTAGGTTTAGGAAAAGGGTTGAAATACGATCCTTGGTTTCCCAAGTTATCCGTTTCAGGCAAAAAAATATATATTTCAACCTTTTTCACAATTCACAACTCAATGCACAGAAAAACATGAAAGATTTGTATTGTCACCTGAGCAGTGTTGGCCTGCTTTCGCATCTTCTGTATGACGGATCCAGTCCTTTACATCCGCCAGTCTTTTGTAGTATCGCACTCAACGTTGCGAGCCGCTATCTAAATTGTTTTTAGCGACAGAGAACATATCCAGGCGGCCTGCCAGCTTTCCTTATCTCATCGCATTTCAGATTGGCAGCAGATAACAATAACTGGAAAACCTGTTAAATACATTTTTTATCATGAAATAGATGGTAGTAATTATATTATATAGATATTTTTTTCATTCTAGACGAGGTCAACCTGAATGCATTTAGATGTTTCACCGTCCATACAGTGGTAACAGTTTCAAAAGCGGGCGTAAATAAAAAATGGAAATGCTGAAAAAAGAAAATGATTTCCAAAATTTCCGTTTAATTTTCCTCTGTTTAATTAGCTCCTTGTATAAGTTGGCTTTCAAACAAGTAACTGCTTTTAATACTCCGGTATATTTAATATTTCCGGTGGTGAATGAGAGGTCGGCAATAGAGCCTCGACAGAGAACACAGGGTTTCTCCTGTTCTTCCTCTCCCAGCATTAATGACTGGAGCGTTCCTATTACCTGCTCTGAGCCCTGAAGATAGGATTCCTGCAGTGCGGGCTGGGAGCTGCTGTGCTGCGCTGCATTGTGATGAGTTCTCCACCCGTGTTTTCCCGCTCTCCCTCCTCTCAACTCTGCCAGTTCTACTTTTCCCTCCCGCCGTTCTTCAACTATTGTGTAGTCTATATGTGTAGTACTTTTGTGCCTTTTCTTCCTACCGTGTTGAATGTATATGTGTGTGCTTTCTGTGCATTTTTTACAATAATGTTTTAGTTGAATAACTACATTTTCAAGTAGACTAATATTAAAGGAATGCAGTTCTTACAGCACAAACCAGGCTACTGCCACCTCCAACACAGAGGTTTATGTTAAGGAAGTGGAATATTTTATTACCATATCATACCGTATTATTCTTTGAATAAGACAATCATTCTAAAAATAAAACCAGCAGAACTTAATGCATCCACATATTATAGCCTCATGTGCAGTGATAAGTGTTTTATCTCCAGACAAAGGGAAAGAAATGATCGTCTCTCTGGGCCCTGCTGCCAGTCTCTCTCCTCATTTTCATCCTCTATCTTCTCCCCTGTTTCTCTATTTCTACTAATGCTCCTCTGTGTTGTCACTCCACGTCTCGCTATCAGACACCATCGTTTTCTCATCTGTTCATACTCTCTAGGGAACCCTGTTTGTCTCCTTATTCCCTATCCGTCCTCATCTCCTGCATTCTCTTCCCTCCCCAGGAGTCTCCTGTCACCTCCTGTGCTCCCACCGGTGCATCTAGGAACAAACAACCCGTAGACAGTAGAGTATATGGACACCGGAGGATGTAGAAAACTGCATTGACAATTAAATCCTTCTGCGTTGTGTCACCAATACTTTTCCAACTTCAAGATCTGTCCAATGAGGTGTGTATAGACGCTTATGTGTCTTGAAATGTGACTTTACATTTAAATGTTACTGTAAATTTCATTGTAATATGTGTTCCAAACACGGACTTAAAGCAGGGATGAAGTCCGCCCCCTTTTACTGCTTCTCCAGGCTTCCGCCCCTCCTACTTTCACACGTATCCTTGCATTAGTTCATGGGACAAACATGGGAACGTCTATTGCTGCGGTATATGACAGGAACTGCTGTCTGCCCCATGTGAGCCAGCATGAAGTCTTGGTCTCTTATCACAGAACTGACAGCTCATCCATTCAGCCTGGCCCCGCTAGACTTTGCCCCAGTGCTCGCCGCCTTAACTGGGCCTCCATTACAAACCTCTTTACAGTGTTGACTGTCGAAAGCAAAGGGCCATTGAGCTAAGACTGGCCAGCCTGCATGGTACTCTGGCCTCCGGAGCATTAAGGTGAATGAAATGAAAGGGGTGGAGGAGGAAGTGCTAAGGGATTTAGACAAGGAAAATGAAGTAAGGCAGAATGAAGAAAGATGTTACAGTCAATAAGTAACCTAATACCGTAGTGGTGGGCAGCCCCGACATTCCTCTTCTCACTCCCTCGTGGTTGCACAGAGAGCCATTTTTCAAGTTAACAGAAGGATTTGGGTTAGATGTGGAGGCCCATGAGAGTCAATGTGGCATTTGCACTATGCATTCTGTGTAAAAAACAAAAGAAGGCAAACCGTAAAGCAAATAAGAATTCCTCAGTGAAATAGCTAGATAGATAGATGGATGTGGACCTTTTTTCTCAAATTACTATTTTCATGGTAAAAAACAACAACCTTGAAGGTCAAAATATCTTCTAACTTTACTCAGCATCTTTATTTAATTTAGTTCATAAACCACTAATAAATACTTATTTGGGGAATTAATAGTAACAAGCTAATGCGAAACCTAAAGGCAATGTGCAAAAAAATCAAAATGAAAACTTTGTTACTAGAGGTGATTTGGTTGTTGGTGTTAGTTTGGTCAAAGATAATGCGAGAATATCAAACAACAATAGACACTCTCCTTTATTTAGAAGAATATGGGCACAAGACACCATTTTAATCACTTAGACCTAGATTCTACGAAAGCTCAACCAAAATAGCGTTCCACCCTGCTTATTCCCTCACGTCTGAGTGGGTGCACCATTGCTAAATAACCTCCTCCACAGTCTGATGGTGGCCAGCTTCTACTATGGATGGAGTGAAATGGGATGGATAGAAAAGGAAATAGGACAAGCTAAGCCTGAAGCAAATAAAACAGAAGTGGGAATCAATTTTATCATCCAATTATCATTCTGCCCTGACCCCTGTGCACTCAATATTACTAGTTTCAATAATAGATTTGAAAGTGCTTTTGCTACATCCTAATTAGAATTACTACATAGAAATAGAGATGACCATGAATTACTTAACATTAAGTTGTTTCACTATATAGGGTTGTACCATAGGGAAATCAGTCACACACATAACAATTTGCTCATTTAAACCAACATGTATTTAGTCAAAACAAATATTTCTTCTTACAGAATGCACATATTTAATTTATTCAAAACAGACTCATCATGAAGCCCGCCTGTGAATACGCATGATTAATCCTATCATGCTGAGACATTTTCCTGCTGTCACTTGCCAGGGACCATCACAAGTATGAGAACTGTTGTCTCAGATGGAGTTCTTACTATTGTTTTATTAGAAATGAATGTCCAGATGTACAGCCAATCTAGCGCCAGTAGTTATGCTGATAGGATCTTCACACTGCGAACTGCATAACGTATTTTCTAGATCAAATGCTTTAAAATCCAGATGCAAGAAGTATAGTTAGGGGGAAATGTAGCATTCATCAATCTGTATCAATCATTCGAAACTATTCCTCTCAAGTAGGGCTGGCACAGCTTATGTGAAAGATGTCACCGCCAGCAGGAAAACAGGAAGCAGGCGCAGGGTCTTTTGGTACGTAAGGGTTTTTTTATTAATGCAGCCGTGGTCCTCCAGACAGAGTCAAAGGGGGGCTATGAAATTATCCTAGGTCACACTTCCGATCACACTTCCGATCGAAATAGACCAGGAAGAAGTGTGGCTATAAAAATCATCAAAAACAAAAATCACTCCACTCTAGGAGGAAAACAAAGGCTTTTAATTTTATCAAAATAACAAACGGACTCTATTAATGGAGGCAACGTCTCAAAACCAAAATCGCTCCTTCCGGAGGAAAACAAACAGGCTATTAACTTTAACGCAGTAACGCGCGTGCACTCTACTGACGGAGACAACATCACAAAACAAAATCACTTCTTACGGAGGAAAACAAAGAACTATTAACTTTACTTCCAAACCTAGGGTACAAAACTTTAACAAAATCAAAAAACTCGCTTGGAGGTGATGCGCTGGCCCGACCGAAGATCCTGGACAATAACGAAGGGAACCTGTGGCGTGGCTGGACAGCGTGAACCTCATGGGTAACAACGAATACACTGGCACAGGACAAAGGGAGACGCAGACTGTTAATACACATGGAGGGGAATGGGGAACAGGTGGACACAATCAGGAATCAGGGAAGACAATCAGACTGGTGACACATGAGGAAGGGTAAGTGACCTGAAACGAGAGGAGTTATTATTTCAAAATAAAACCGGAAAAGACAAAGACAAAAAGGCCCGACAGAGTAAAACTAGAGACAACTTCACCGCGGTGTGACAAAAGAAAGATATTCAGAAATATATAATGCCTCATGGCATTGCTAGGCATTCAATTGTGTGAAAAAATACCACAGTTTACTTCAAATTGTCTGGCAATACACATTTTATTATCTTTATGTATTTTCTTATGAAACTCTAATACAAGAAATCATGTTGTTTATGCTATTCACTAGAGACCTAGCTGCAATTTGATGAGTTATCAAAAACATTTTTTATACAGCCAGAGGATTGACTTTGAGATGTCAAGAAGAACGACAGCAGACTGTCCCTTGACAACTTTTGTCTCTTTTTATCTTGTTGTTGCTGGACATTTTTTGATAGCATTGGGAGAACACATGCTTAAAATGCTAGTATGCATTATTGTCACTCTTTACGTGTAGCTTCTCTTTCAGTGATATATTGTATTATTATTTTGTTCTTACTGTTTGCTGCATGCTTGACGGTGCCTTGATCGCAGACAATCATCGCTGATATCCGGAAAAAATTATCTTCAGTTTAGGTTCAGTTGATGAATGTAACAGCATACAGACTGACGTGCATGCATGATTTACTGATCAGGTTATGATGATTTTATGATGAGCATAATATTCAAAAACAACACAATTAGAAAAAAACTCCAATCACAAAGAAAGATTTTGATGACTTAGGAATTATCACCCCGATTGAAATCGGGGGACACTCACATGTCGCGGATTGGGTTTGTTTCCTGTTTTATTTTGTAGTTTCCTGCCTCTTGTGTCCCTGGGTCAGCTTCACTTCCTGCCCTGTCCTGTCTTCCCCTGTGATTGTCTGCCGTGTCCCTGATTGTTTCCACCTGTGTCCAATCACCTGCACCGTCCCTGTGTATTTAACTAAACCATGTTCGCCTCTTTTCCCTTTGTCGAGTCATTGAATGTGTTTCCTGAGGAGTTTGTATGTCTTCCATGTCTGTGAGTTCCTCGTCCTCGTTTTGCCCCAAGGCATTTTGGATTTTTGTTTTAATTAATAAAATACCTTTTTTTGTTCACACTCTGCATTTGAGTCCTGCCTCGCCTACTCACCGTAACATCACAGGCCTAAAAAAGGTTTTATACTTTCATGTTGCACAATTTGCATACACGCTTTTGAATAGAAGGGGCTGATGACCTTTAGCCTGCATGAGCTACCTAGGCCTGAACTATGTAGGCCTGTTTATGCCGTGTGTGTGCTTCCATCACTCCCAGACACTCCAGGGGCAGCCAAAGGTGACCTCTGCCAGTATGTCACGGTGCTGAATGGAAAAATGATGCACTTTCTGAGACTCTTGAGTCCGTCCCAGAAACATCTCCTCTTGTCAGTGGCATGGGTATTATGCAGACGTGATTCCAGTTCAAACCACTGCAAAACAAAACAACTTTCTCCCTCAACTCCATAATCCTCATACATAACCTAAATTGGAGAACTGAATGAAGGAATGAATGTACAGCCCTTTTTTGCATTGAAGGGTGAACTTAATTCCTCAAGGATGTAATCGCTCTCTACCCCGAAATCGATGAAACCAGAAAATCAAGGGTTTCTCCCATGCAGTTACAACAGCTATGACAGCCCTCACCAACGATTTAGTTTTACCCACTTCATCAGAACAGGGAAATAAGACAATTGATTCATTCAGCAGCTGAGAAAACATTAGGTTGTCTATTAGTCATCACCTATACATTCTGCAACCAATACAGCTGACAAGCATGTGTAAAGCCACGTTATACTTTCCAGAACCAAAGCGTTTAATCGACCCACATGTAAAAGGAAGAATTTTAACCAGGTGTTGCAAGAAGAATGCAGGCAGAACCAGATGGCAGGACTTTTGAAGCTGAATTTAAAGTTGTTATTAGTTCAAGTAGAACATTAGAAAAAAGGTCTTTGTAATTTCTGATTATCCTTTATGATGACAACAATTATTACAATTATATTTTATACTTTTGAACCCTTCCAGACCTGATTCAAAACATTTCAAAACTAATGTCTGTCAACGTCCAACTCTGCCAACAAAAATAAATGAAACGGGGGAAATAGAACTCATTTCCTCAACTGATGCCTGTGTAAAGACACTGCTCAAACGGGCGTATCAACAATGAAAATAACACGTTCAAAGGTCCTGAAAAAACTCCAAACAACTGTAAAATGTTAGGTCCCAACTTGTAGGAACTATAGTTTCAGACATTTGGCTACTCACTTGTTGTTAACTTCATTTGTATTCTATTTCAGCAACCCACTCCAGTCCGCTTTTCTATTAGAATGATAAAAAAAAGGGTTGAAATGAAAATGAATTCAGCAAAAAAAAATCTAAATGGTAATTCCAGACAATCTGATCGCTCATGTAGAGAAACACTGCACTAGTCAATTTAACTTGCACCTGTGCTAGCCCACATCATAAAGGCAGTGTGACCTGCATGTTGAGAAATTGGCCGTGACAATCTGCTATTCTGCTTCATTTCAATATTGGGACAACAACATTTCCCCTTTCCACCAGTAAGTCTATGTATAGCTATATCTGTTGTTCATTCAAATCCACACACTTATCCTTTACTAAAGGGTTATCCTTTACTAAAGCTTTCCAACATTTAACTACCCTTTAGCTGTATAGTATATGTTAAAATTGTCTTCATTTCCCAGTGCTTGTTGTGTGCTTATTCACATTGTGAATTTGTGTGACTGTGTCAGTGAATATTAGCACACTCACTTGGTAACATCTGGAACTTAAAAGACACAGAAGGTGGTCAGCTCAAAGAAAGACAAAATGCAAAGATAACAAAATAAACAGAAAGAGAGACCGGAAGGCACAACGAGTGCAACATCCATCCATCACCTCAGACAAAGGGTAATCTCTGAGACTCTGACAAACCCTGAGGGCAAACAAATCATCTTTCCGAGTGAGAAACACACTCTCCTCTTGTAGTAAATGCATAGAATCCTCCTCATTATGTTACACAGTTTGTAATACTGCATTTTGTGTTTATCTATTGTTTAGGGAACTGTAATGGAAATGTACACACAGAATGTCCTTCTCATATCCTCTACAAATAGGTAGAAACTCCATCAGTAGTACAGCAGCACATACTGAAATGTAGCACTCAGAGGAAGATTACATTAGGCTTACCTGCACCTATATGTACGGCCCATACAGGTGCAGGTAAGTGCCGATTCATACAAAGGTGTCACTGAATGGCTGTGCCACCAAACATACAAGACATTTTTTATTATTAATATACAACATTAAAACAAAAGCACAAGACATTTTTTCTTCTTTTCCAATTAATTGTTTTCACAATAATTTCCCGTTTTAAAAAGAAATGGTTGAGACATTGCATTTTCAACAGTGTTCTAAAACAATGTACTGTTCTTTTTCAGGCTCATGCTGCAAAGACACGTGATATTAATTTAACAAATTTAGTTCAACTGAGACATGTGTGAAACAAAAACCTTGAAAGAATACCCAGTTACAAACAATCTTCTTTAAGTGTATTAGTGTTTGTTTTCTGTGCTCAAATGTTTGTTTGTCTTTGTGCATAATTGGAACTTACAACGTTGCCTCAGAGCATGAGGAAGAAAAAGTGTTTGAAGTATCGGTTTCAAGGAAGACACCCGTTGTAGATTATTCAATGAACTCAATAAATATCTAAAGTGTGAAACAATGAAAAGACTGCATTTACATGCCGTACATGAATTCATTTAAAAAGGGAATAGTTTGACTTTTTGAGGGTTACGCTCATTCACTTTCTTGCCATTAGTAAGTTAAAGAGATCCATACCACCAACACCGCCTACACAGTAATCGCAGCACGAGCCAAACTTGAGTACAAAGATGCGGTTTTATGGAGAGTTATGTGCTGATTTTTATGTACTATCTGGTGTCACGTCAATAATCCTAAAATGCCAGGCAACCAGCAGTGACTTTGGAATCTTTCAGGCCGTTCAATGGGAGCATCTTAAACCCAAAGCTAGGGCTCCCAAATAGTATTTATTGGTGGTTTCAAATTGTTTAAATTTTTGCTATAACTATAAAAAAAGACTTTTGAAATGAGGTTGACAATGGCATTGCATGTGTGAGGGACAGCTGCAGGGCTCACAAAAGGATGAAACGCGAGAAATGCACATTTATTTAGCAGTGCTGTCTCCCTTTTCTCTTTTTTACGCCACAAACTGAGAGCATCAGGTCCCTTTCCCCTTGGTCAATTCTAGACATTGACGGGAGATCAATAAGACATGCTGTTCTCCATTCATTGTGTTTAAAGATCATTTCAGGATGGAATGATGAATGACATAAGAACAGGCTCGGCAGGAGGGAAAAATGAGACGGACAGCGAAAAGTCGGTCAACCCCGGTTAATGGTGTTGGCCAAAATTATTTGCAGGTATGAATGATCCGAGATAAATCATTTAGGAGCAAGGCCTAAATGACAGGAGATGACAAATGGCTATGATCAAACCAGTAGGGGAAGTGTTCATGTGCTCCACAAAACCTTTACCAAGGTGGAACATCAAGATGAAGTAAGGCAAAATAATGTGTTTGCACTCCTTACGTTCATCAAAAGACAAATGCTTAAGACATGTGCAGTGCAAATGTGCACATTGGGGACTTGGAAACCGTTGCTCAATGTGAATACTACCAGTAATTGTGAAATGTATTCTTAAATATTAAATCGTTTACGTCTAATAGCCAGCGTGAGTAAAGACAACACGTTACATCCACCCCATTTTTTAAGTGAGTTTTTAAGTCAATTATTGTTTGAGAGACTAGAGAAAATAATTAAGTCACAAAAGACATATCTTCAAAAGATGCTGGTAGAATTTGCTAATATTCGGTGTGGGGGAAATAGTCAACACTTAACTCTCTCTGACATGACAGACACGTTGCGCTCAGTTGCCCGACTGGACCGAAGCAGATTACCCATGGCACTGACAAGAGGAGATGTTTCTGGGACACACTTGAGAGCCTCGGAAAGCATCTGAAATAGATTTCCCGACTGTTCAAGATGCTTCCGCACGTACATCTAGGCCCAGCTGTCTGTGAGGCGCAATCAGCAGCAGAGTTCTGGGAGTCCTGTGGCAACAAGGGAAATGTGTGGCTACAGCTCCAGCAGGACGCACTTTGGTATTGCAATCTGTATGTAATGTACATGTAGCATTACACATAGTATACAACCTAAAGTGAGATGGACAAATATGTACACTTTACCAAATGCTTCATAGAAGGCAAAGTGGTTTCTAATCCATTGCATATTTATTCATAATTTTATGGACATACTGTCTATCGTTTTTGAAGGATAAATACTGTATGTCGACTGTTCCAGGAACGGATCCATTTGGGGAATAACAGGATTTGACACAAACATCACAAATGCTGTTTTATTGTGCAGCATTTAAATTCTTGTAATTTCGGACATTTAATCACCAATAGAGGGGCAAGACTTTTCTGCCAGTAGCTTGTCATTTTGCAACAGGCCTGACCCTTGAGTTGATCAATAAAGTGACCTCCCACACAGATGTTCATGTCTTATGCATCTGACAGATTATTGATTGATAGAAGTGGAATTATTTAGTTGAACTCACTCACCAGAAATGTGCATAATAGTACATGCTTGGGATGACTGATCAGCCTTCCTTGGAAAATGATGGATAGGTAGCTGAAGCAGAGAACAACATGAAGGTCACACGCAGGGTATTGCTGAGCTGTGCATGGCAGCAAAGGTAACTGTAGACGCTTTAGAAGAGGTGGGGCTGATGAGAGTGATGATTCAGTAGATAGGTGGCAAATGATGCTACACTGATGAATAGATTCACTACAGAGATGTTTCTTAAAGGCAACACTGAATCAACAGATTACTTGTTATTGGTGAGGTTATTTCAAAATAAAACAACCTTTAATTTGAGACATATTCCTCCAAACTCCAAGTTTGTGCAGTTTGTGCAGGGTCATAATTCATGACACAAAAAGTCTAAGGTCTGGGAGTTAGGCAAGTGGCCAATAACAACTTTCCCTTTTTTTCAAATGTTGGCCGGGCATCTTTCTAGATTATCCTCCTATTCACCTTTTTTTATTAGATAAATAATTCAAATGGATATATACTATTTAGATATTACAGATATCAAACTTACAATATGCAGAAAAAAAGCAAACCAATTATTCAAAATAAACCAGTTCTAATGCCTTTGATCAGATTTATTTAAGCTAAACTTCATGCTCACTAAATGTTAAACTGTCACACCTGATATAGGATGATGAGTCATTTAAAAACGGCTTGAAATACTAATAAAATATGGTAATAATTTGATATCAGTGGCTTTTTTAGCTCAGACTCATTTAAATTACAGATAATTAAACAAATACTGAAAAATTGTTTTATCATATTGTGTATTATATTTATAGTAACTTGAGAGTACTGTGGTTACTTGAAAATTGATATATTGAATGTTGGGGTTTACTTATCCAGTGTTAGGGTCCAACACAGAGCACAGATTGTGCATCCCACTGAGGCTGTTTGTACTGTACAAATACACCTTAACTTGTGAATTAGTCTTTTCTTGGACCATCAGTGGATCCTCGTGGTTGATTTGAATTCACATGCATTTTTTATTGGAAGGCAGGCGCTCACGGTGTGGGACACCAGATGCAGGGATACATTTCCGTAAACGAGACCCTGACGAGAAACAAGGATGATGGATAAATCTGAACTGAGACATACTGAAGATATAAAATATATACAGACAATATAAACTACTCGGGTACTGCTTTGCGTAGCTGATTTAATAGGCCATGATTGATGACAGACCCCCCACACCCAATGATAATTTATGTCTCTAAATCCAACCCCTCTTTCAACTGTTTTCTTCCCGCGGATCTGATCATTAAATTACCAGAGATGCCTTGTCATGGCCACAGAGGCCTTCATTTGAAGAAGGAGGGCTTTTGATTTTCAAATGGATCTCCTGAACAAAAAGACACCTATACACACACGACCTTAGCTAAAACCAATAACGAGGTGATAGGTACTCTCATTAGTTTCAGGACAGGTTGCGTGTGCTTTGACCCAGCACATCCTTGAGAAGAACCAGATATATTTCACAAATGAACTGAGGCAAGGTCAAATGAGTGTGTAAGGCTAGTATAATTGTGCACCTGTCCAGAGAATCCAACATCTCAGGGCTATGTTGCTCTGAATAAAATGGACGGGCAACAGCACACAGGCTGTGTGTGTGCTTGTTTCATAGACAGAGGCAGAGTTTGACGATATAGGTGGGATTAAGGGGAACACATAATCAGTGGGTGTGGTAGGGATTAAGTGCTTCTATTACAGATGGTTTAATCAACATGTCTGAGACGTGTTGTATGTTGTACTGCATCTCAAATAATGACCTTGGTAGTGCAAAAATATAAAATATAAAACTGGGGTGTATGACATTCACAGTCACAGGTGATGTTATGGGGCTCATTCACTAACAGTGCATACCCACAAATCTGTGTTTAAACTGTTTTGGGGTCAAATTATTAAAGATTTTCCAACCTAAATTTGTTCTTACTCTGCACATCAACTCGAGCTTCGAATCATGCAAACGCACATATTATGAAGGCCTCGTTAGCTGTCTTTTAATTTAAAAGCACCTTTTAACGAAATGCATCTCATATCTACAAAGTATGTGTGGTTATTAACAGATGATATGTGATGATAAAGTCTTGACAAAGCCTTTAGTGTGTGGAGTCTACACGGAGATTTAAAGTCGAGGGGTGTCTGCTTTGTGAACATAAGGAAGATATTTTCCCTTGTGGAACCAGACCTGGTGGTGGCTAATGAGACTTGTTAAATGATGAATTGATGAAACTGACGGATCGGCGAAGACTCGGCGGAGGTCCGGAGGTAGAGGGCCGCTAGCAGTAGCAGGAGCTTCCTGAAGGTGGAAAGACAATGAAACTTTGAAGAGACACCAGCAAGATACGGAGTTAACCGTATCGCTGTGCTATTGGATACCAGCTGATATCATCACTGCCCAAATGACAGCAGGGAAATCATGAGTGAGGAGTGAATGGCAGATGTATGAGAAACAAACGACCAGGCTAATCATACAAGAGTAAAGTCCCGCTTACTGAGCTTGCACTAGAGCTTCATGTAAAACCTTTGGTGTATTAAATAACGCACACTCATTAATCATTTGCAGAATAATCTTTTGTATATTTCAAAGCTTCTAAAAGAGGTTTTTGAATGAAGCTCGGGTGTCTATTAGACCCGTTAGATTAAAGCTAAACCACCCAGATGGCAGCCATACAGCAAGTGGGAGGGCAAAAAAGTCTGCAGTGAAACATTTTGTTTTTGTAATGCCAACAAATATAGATGAAGCAGAATATCTCGTTAGATGAACATGTGTGAATTTTGTAGATTCTTGCATTCATTTTATTTCAATAAAAGTGGACTCCTCTACAATGCTCTGGAGCTATTGCAAATGGTTGGAACACACAAGGCTGATTGAATGAAGCCACCACTGAAATCTAATTCTACAAATAGAATAATAATTTTAATATTCCTCTTATCATTATCTGCAACTGTGCTGAGATAGAAAATTCTCAAATCCCAAGGGACACAATATCCAGCATCTCGTAGCGAAAGCCGTTTCTTTTTTTAATCATCACCACTCCCATGGAAACACAAAAGTGTGTGTCTTTCTGCTCTCCGCCTCAGACCACGTTGTCAAAATGCCTTTCCTCCGAAAAGATGATTGAAATGATTCCTGTCAAAACGTACAATCAAGTGTTCACCCTTTGGACGTTTGGATGTAAGAAAGAGGCATTCCATGTTAAATTATATATTAGCATTGTGGAGGCATTCTTTGTAAGGACAGTATATCAATCAAATTGATTGAATGTTTTTTAGTACAGAGGTGTTACATTTATTCAGCTGAATTCACCTTTTTTAAATGGATCCCAGGTCAGCTGGAAAAAATGTGCCAATATGTTTTTTTTCAAAGGACAAGTATGATCATCAGGGGCCTTAATAATAATAATAATAATATTATTATTTTAAATGTAATTCTGCCTTCTTCAAAACTGAAACAGCTTGCAAATCGTAACACTCTAGTGTTTCCTTGATTGCTAGCTTCTTACAAAAGTGAGAGTGAAAGTGTTTAAATAATTAGCAGTGTTTCTCCAACCATTGAACAAGGGAGGACATGCAGAGAGTGCGTCTGCAACGGCCATCCGGGGTGGTTCTGAAAATGTGAGCTCTGATGTCCAGTTTTTACTTTAGTAATGCCGTTGCTAACATATGGTCCCACAAACTGGAGATAAACTATTTATGAGGACCTTTCTTTGAAGTCTTTTAAGTCCTCAAAAAGATGTTTTGAAAAGAGGAATCACAAGGACAAAAGGATTACAAAGGGATTTACACAGGGCAAAAAAGGGCATGTTCCTCAATTATGTTCAGTGTGAATTACAATAAGGTGGAATTATGAACATTACAAAGTCAGTCTGATAACCCTCTGCGTCTGTCTGCAAAAATCTAGAGGTCAGGTCAAGCAAAACTGAACTAAAATATTGCCTTAAAACACACCACAATATGAAACAGTGCCCGAGTCACAAGCAGGCTTCACTTGCTTTTCCCCTCCCCTTTCCCACTCTAACTAATGAGAAGCTTTAAACGAGGAGGTTTGGATGGTGTTCTATCTATGTGGCTCTGAGGGGGCCAAGGTGCCCTCACACGCAGCAGTGTGTAGAGATGGTGACTGCTGGCCATATTACTTCACACATGAGCTGCCTCCGTCCTCGCTTGGCCATGGTTCCTGCCCCATCTGCTTTCCCACCCGAAGTCCCCAAAGTTTGTTCTTCCATCCAACGATTGGCTGCGTTCGATTCCTTATTGTGTCGCCACATTTCCCGTAGTATAATTCCAAGCCCTCTTCATTGTCATGTCCACATAACAAATTTGTCCTCTCCACTCGATGCGAGCCCAGTCACCCTCCTACTCCGTAACCTTCCCTCCATCCCACCCGCCTGGATCCCCATCCAAGTCCTGCCAAGCTTGGCGTAGGGTCACATCTGGAATGGAGAATTATTACAGCCACATTACGACCCTCCCTTTTATCTACTCACAGATGGCATGGTGATTTTAAGCTCTCCGCAGTGAATGCAGCATGTTGGCATACACAACATGGTAAATGTGGTTGGATGCCTGTTGAGGACTGTAATGGCTAAATTGTTTTCAGAAAACAGATGCAAAGATAATTACTAAACGGTTCACACTTATACTTTTTACCAAAGTAATGATCTGCTCAGGTGATCATTGGACTATGCCATGTGTTTGGTAATGCTAGACAGTAACACACGGATATATTCAATCACTGATTGGCGTAGAGTTCAGCTGGGGAGGGACGAGGTATCCGTATATTTCTGATGCTTGTTGTCAACGTGATTGTCAAACTGCTCACATCTTAACTGTATTAAGCCATCAGCTAATTGAACGCTTGTAATGCATCAAAGACCAAAGGTTCCTTTACCTACCAGTAATCCATAAACCTCGTGTTACTCTGCACTCAAAATGATTGCATGTACTAATGAAATAATTGAGCTGCATTAGCACATACTCACTGCGCTGAAAGGAGGTGACGGATTTTTATGAAATAGTCTACAGGGTTATGTGTTTATGTCCATACAAATTGCATAATACATTTCTTTGGTGTTATTTCATGGAAACGTTGAAATCAATGTTTTTTCCTTGAACTTCTTCTTTCTATTTTTTATAATCAAAGTAGGGATCTGGTTTTGATTATTTTTCACCCACACTTTCTGATTTTCTTTCAGGGCCATTGGTCTGTGTATACGAGGAGGTCATTTGAAAATGTGCATCACTTGCCCACCCCATCCCTTACGGATTTTCTAGTGTGCCTATTGGTACACAGGAAGTAACAGAACATATAAGTGGTGAATAACACCTTGGCAAAAGATGAAACAAAACGAAAGGATAAGGCAACTGGAACACTTAAGAAGTAACAATCAATGACATGAAAGAATGAACAGAAATAAACCAATTAAAATGGGTCTTAAAGGCCAAAACCAACAAAAACTCCACGCTGAATAGAAAATAAGTTCACCTGGCCTACATGAATACAGAAAAAACACTACTAAGCTCCCTAACTATCCAAAAAACAGGAACTACAAAAAAATGGTAGAGCACCCCTATGTAGCATCACCAAAGTTTCCCGGGCTACTAATAACCTGCCCACCAACCAGCCAGCCAAGACAGAGGTTACCTGCAAAAAACCTGTTGTCAGGATCAATCCAAAACCCAGGTTGAGTGGCTGAGGCTAACAAACATCTCACAGGCCAGCAGAGAACATGGGCAGATCTTTCGTGATCTAGGGGTTGATATTCATTGCTCCTGATGGGGTGATGAGTCTCGGCTGAAGCTGCTTTAGGGACTGAAAGTGCATGTGTGTGTGTGTGTGTGAAATCTGAAACAAAGACACTCTCTTCAAAGAAAGATGCAGTTATGATCAGCCACACATTGTCTAAAGCCAGAGGGCTGATAGTGAAGCCAAAGTAAGACTGTGCATACTTTCTATCAGCTGTGTATCTGCTACACAAACAGAATAATGGAACATTTCGGGGGGGTTTCACCTTCGTTTGATGGACTGTTATTGTAATTGCAAATATTTCTGCCAAAACGAAAATTTGACTTTCAGTAAATGTTCTGAACTGAACCATACAGGCTTTCATTTGTCTGTCAACCTGCTGGGAATATTTCCTGCTCCGAAAGTTAAATCCATGCAGCAAATGTACCCACGACTGCTATTGGTATAAATGTATAAAGCCCTGACAATATAATGTCTATGAGGCATGGCTTGTATTTACAATGGACACCGAGTGAACATTTAGATATTCAGGACCTTTTTCCAGCTACTGTAACGTGTGATTTAATTTTAAGGATTGTGTGCAAGGAAAAAAATTGCTTTCCGTTCGTTCTAACAAGGTTGTCACATTATTCAGCACCGTGAGGTTTCACAAAACACAACTCTGTCGACTTACAACATTCTCCTCATGCTATTAAAACACCCACTGTCAGAACTGTACTGCACTACGACTTTGAACATTCCTCCTAAAAGTAGAACATAGGGACACAGGGAATAAGCCTGAACAACAAAGGGTAAAAATACAGATTCCCAGGGGAGATGGGCAGTTTGCACTGAAAGCTTGGCAAATTGAATTCACCATAATATGAAAATAAACTAAAGGTTGCTAAAGTTGCTTTCAAGGTTTAGATATTTGGCACAAAGATGGTACAGTGTTAGGAAATAGATTTATAGAACACAGGAGTCTAATTTCCAAATGGAGGTTAGTACAATGTTTTAATTTAGCCATTAAGACTTGATTTATATGCTGCAACATTTTGTGCACACCCAAACATTTCTCTTTGAAATCACACTTGGCAAGCTTCCCTCATATTCCCCTTTCCCCTAGCTCATAGTAGCAGAGGTCTAACTATTCTTAGCATCTGTAATTGTTGTCATAGTATTGATGTAAGAGCTGGTTATGATTCTTCATTGAATCATAACAACATCATCATTAGCTATTGAATATATCTAAAAGATACAGAAATAGTCCCATCTTTATGCACTGACTTCCACCTGGTTTTGACCTCTGAAGCAGGCTTTGTCTTCTACTGTCAAGAGGTATTTGATTGAAATGTTGAACTTATGTGCTTATCCCTGGTGTCTCTTGTTAGAATGACATCATTTGATCTCATCTGTGAAACGTTTCTTCATACCATCTCAGCCAAATTCTACTAATCAGTAAAAGAGCAAAGTTTATTTTTAATTTGTTCCTGCCTGCACAGGGAGGTCAGAGAGGTTTTTCCTATTGAGCAGCTCCTGTTGAGTCGGAAAGAACTGTTGGTGTTCTGTCTTGCTTGATTTTGCATTTGAACAAGTTAGATGATAGTTGATGATAGGAATACGTTTTTGGCTATTTTTTATGAGCTTTCCCTTGCGATTTCGCAAAATTTTCAAAATGAAAAATCTACAAAACACATATAGATTGTTAGTACTGACATAATTTACTTGTTAAATATTTGATTTTATGTTTAGTCAATATTAACAAGGTCACAAATGGTTTGATACACATCAGCCTTGTACTGCAGTGACAGAGTGGGCATGTGAGAGCCACTACTGATAAAATAACCCAAGGACGGCCCTCGGGCGGGATGTGTGTAGCATCTGCTCATAGCCTGCTTCTACAGCAATAGAAAAACCATTAGAAAACTATTCATGGGTGATGGTATATTCAAGTTCAGTGATTTAAATTGCTCTACATCACAAACAAAATGGCCTGGAAGGATGTTTCAGCGGGGAAAAAACACGATAGGAATAGAAGAAAAAAGAGATTTGGTTAAAGACAAGATGTGATAAAGCAACAACACTGTCCATCTAATGAATCACCTCTAATACGCACACAACACTCTGCTAGTGGATCTGCAGTCAATTGGAATCCTGCCAAATAAATTGAAACATTTTTAAACAAGCTTTGATAGTTTTCTGAGATCATGCACACTTGACTCCAGAAGCAGCTGGAGGTTAGAGAAAGAGCATTTTGACTGAAAATGTGCCAGTTGTGGACTGACTACAAAAAGCTAAGTGAATACAACTCTTACCCTCCACAGCTACCGCAGGAGTTCCCTTATGGCCCTGGACCATCAGTCATTCCCGAAGAGATGCACAGTTGTACATGTAAATGGTACAGGGAAAATGTAAACCCTGAGTGGGTGTCCCACTCTGCCTGAGCTGTGATTGTGTGTAAAGATACCTTCAACAACTACATCAAGTTAATTAGGTATGTACTTCACATTATAAAATTATTATTATTATTGTACAAAAAAATTAATCTGTGTCCTCCTTGGAAATCTGTCTCCAAATTATAACGTAGCCATGAAGGTAAGTTTATTATTCATTACCTCAGCTAGCCTTATTTTTTGAATCATTTTCGGAATGGCAGAGGACTGTGAGCTGACTACTAATTCACCTTCATTTTGCATTTGAAAGTCACAGCGGTTTGTGTTATTACGACTGTGTCAGGCTGGTGGAGGCGGGATTGATGGGGCCGCTGAGCTGTTCCCGAATGCTCATATGAGAATAGAGGTTGCAGTCCTTTTTTTCTCATCAACACGTATGACTCTGTGATGAGTGAAGGCTTGTAGTTTTGACTGACAACTAAAAGCCGAGGCTTGTCAGATACTTATATTTGGATAAGAGGCAGAATGCGACTCTAATTAGAAGAAAAAACTGAACTTTGTGAAGGCATAGCAAGCCAGTGTTATAGGGTTGTATGAAACGATGGCTTATAAAGAGCGCACGAGGAGAGAGAAATGAAAGAGGAGTTGAAAGTTAGCAAAAGGGTGGGAAGTCAAGAGGAGCAGAGACCAAAAAGAAATAGAAAATAATAGCTTGAGCTTTTCCCCTCAACAATGTGGTGCAAAACAATATTGGCTTATTAGTGTAGGACGAGCCTCTTTTTGCTTAACAGCAGGCAGAGCTTAGGAGGGAAGCAAACAAAATCATAGCCACCAAAAACAGAAGCAGAGACAATCGGGAAACTCTTGTTTTAAGCGGACTGCGCTTGGCTGCTCAATTGACACTAATAATGGAATAAAGAATCAGGTGCAGGGAAATAATGGCAAATTACTGGCTCAGCAGTGAGTACTAGTCAGGGAAAATTGGACTTCAGTGACCTAGAGGAGACCATCTGTCCAAAGTGAACCATTAATGATCACTGCACTAGTAGGAAACCATATTGGTCAAAAGGTTCACCATTTTTTTTTTTACAGAGGGGACAACAATTTGACCTTTTAAATCTCATACTATTCATCTGTCGTTGCATCTTGCAACAAAGAGAGAAGCAAGCATTAGGACATGTGAGGAAGACTGGTTGATTTTCCACCCTCTCTCTCCCTCCCCCTCCTTGTTGTTTACGTAGCTGATTCATCAGGATATGACCTGCATGCTAGTCAACAGGGAGAAGTAGGGGTCACTCGTGTCATAAGCTACGGTCACCACCATCCATTTTCAACTCTACCTTTGGCTCGGTCTCAGTCAGCACATTGTTTTTGTACCTGTCTCAGAGATCACATGCGCCAAAAAGCAGACATTAGTTGGCATGTAATCTTACTCCACAGACCTCCAGCTGTCTTAGGAGACATCTTTCCAGCCACCACACTGAGTGGAGGAGTTTCAGTCCAACAGAGCTGTTCTAGGGCGGCCTCTCTGAAGTAGAGGCCCTCCCAGGAAGTAGGAAGCATGAGCAAAGGGAGCTTTTTCTCTCTCCTGTGGATCTGTGTGTGAAGCTAGTTATTATCACCGGGGGAGGTGAGGCAACAAGTTGGCATATTAATGCTTTCCTTTTCCCTTTCCTTATTTTTCTGTTGTTCTATCTACCCAACAAAGGTTCCACCCCGCTGTGCCTCACCTTTACTCGACACACGCCTTCCACTCTGCTCCTATTCCACATGCAACTGGCACCAACACAGGTAATTCTGTCTTATGTGACAAATAAATGATTCTAATCTCAACAAAGCAGCTGTTTCTTTCTGCTGTGCACTCATCCATGTTAAATCAAAGGTTTTATGCAAATACAGGTTTTTACAGGGTCTTACTTTTCATCCAAATAAGCAGCTATATCAGGGTGTAAGCTGGACAGCTTTGAACTTAGCATGTAAACAAGTGTCAGGCTTCACGCTGAAACGCAAACCTCCCCAGCATTCACCTGTCACAGGGATACTTTTTTTCCTAAATTACACCTTTTCTAGTGAACCAACATCTCCTGGAGAGGTTTATTTTTTTAATCAGGTGTGTCTGGAGAGTGATTCACCTGCTCTACTATTTGAAACTCCCGTGACCTTAAAGAGCTTAGCACCAAATCATCACTCTCACCAAGGAGCCGCTCTGTATATGCAAAGCTTTACGCTGTCAGCTGTGCAAACTAGATAAATAAAGTTGGTAAATGCTGCATTTCCAAAAGTAAAGACGTCAGATTTGTAGCCCTGTGCAGTCTGGTCAATCATCTGCCAACTTTATCTCCAAACTAGCTTCATATACTAAATGTGTTCAGCGAGAGGCGAAGTATCTTACTGTGTTTGGCACAGCACAAAAGGCATTTAAACATTAAAACAATACATCCAAATTGAGATGCCTGTCAGGTCGCTTGCTTTGTGCAGCTGCAAAGCACAGCTGCGAGGGTAGGTTCAGTGCAGCAGAAAGACAAAGCATCACCCTGCAGTATTCATGAAGTATTTTAAGAGGCTTGCTTGTGAGTGCTATTCTTTGTACTTGCCAGGCTACTTATCCTGACCTACATTACCTATGTGTGACAACAAGCGGTCGTCTGTTGAGTGCCCGTCTGCTCTCCCATGGAGGCTCTTGTTTTCCTCACAGCGTCTTATGGTCTAATGTGGCCAAACAGCTGATTCAATGGAACATATGTGCAGAGCGGCAGGGAGGCGTGGTGGTTAGCACTGTCGCATCACAGCAAGAAGGTCCTCGGCTCGATTTCTTTCTTTGGGGAGTCTGCGTGTTCTCTGTGTGCCTGCATGGGTTCTCTGCAGACAACGTCTTGCTCTGGGGATTACGTTAATTGGTGCCTCTAAATTGCACCGTTGGTGTGTGAGTGCGGATGGTTCGTGTCTGTGTCAGCGCAGAAATTGACTAGCGACCGATGCCCGTCTCTCTCGCTCAATGTTGGCTGCGATTGATTCAAGCCGCCTCGCCCCCCGTCTCTGCACGAAGGGTGATTTGAAGATGACTGACTGACAGACCAAATGTACACGATGAATTCTGCCACTGATGTCATTTCTGCCTAATCACCATTGAACCGAGCATGTTTTGGTTGTTTTGGCTAGTTTTTAAATTTCTGCTAGGAAAAATAGTGTGGTGTGCTTAAAGCGTTGTTTTTAAAACATTAAATTGCATGTGTTTCCAGCTTTGATTTTAGGGATTGTGTTTGGCATCTTTAATCAATTTCCTAAATTTACATTTTCAACGCCTTGTCATATGTTTAAGGATATTCCTTAGGGATCAAGATATCCATCCAAACATCTTCTTCCATCCTTCCCCCGGTCTCCTACCAGTTGGGCGTTCCCGATAAACCTCCAGTGGGAACACAAAGGAGTAGCTCCCAACTTCCTCTATCTCTAAGGCCGAGCCCGGCCCCCCTACAGAGGAAACTAATTTCGGCCTCTTCAGTGATCTTGTTCTTTTGGTCACCAGCCAGATTTCATGACCACGGGTGAGGTGAAGGAAGCGTTCAATTAATTAAAATCTTTCAAACCTAAAATAAAAATATTCCTTTGATTAACCAGCTGCCATGAAACATAGGAATGTGGTCCTTTAGGCTAAAACAAACCGATGGCATCGCTTGTATCTTTGTTCAAACACCCTTTATTTATAGGTTTAGGCCAACATAATAGGATAAGTAGAATACCGGGGAGAACAAATATGTCAATTAGATATTTTACAGACTTTTCTGAAGATCTATTTGAATATCTTCTTTGATTAACTGTGTTATTCAGTAGCAGTACTACATGCATTTGACCTCTATCTATTTCAGCAATCAGAAAGCAAACCAAACACTTGCATGAAATAAGGATAATAAATCATAGGACCACGCATCATTAAATATCAGAGATAAATTAGATGATTGTTTTCTTAATGTTATTCATTCGTGATTTAATAATCATAATATTTACTAGGCATCGGCAGTTCTTCATTTGACCTTGTCAGTCATCAGCGGGCATCAGTTTGTGCCCCAGTGGTCCCGAGTGATGCCATCAGGAATGGATGTGGTCTGGATACCACACAGGCCTCTCGATACCATGCCAGATGCAGCTTTGCCACCCGTGGCACCATCTCAACCTTTTGAAATTTCACGGTTCACGTACATCAGGGATGAACCATCTGGCTTTTTCAATGTAAAGAGGACTTTGGAGGTGATGAAATGGACAACAAGATAAATACAAAATATTGTTTTATTAAATCTTTTTTTTTGTTTATGTTCTTTGAGCAGTGTGTCAAATTGATGACTTTCATGTCATTTTCCAATGATTGTCCCATCCTTTTCAATAGAATAAGAAACGTCTATAATGCTCATTACAATATTACTTACATGTTGTCACTGAAGTTATCTTCAGTCTAGCCTAGCTGTTGCTCCACTTGGCCTCATCCTAATAATGTAGTTTCTTTCAAAGATCCTGAAATCTAAAACTCGTATGGTCTATTGGGAGCCTTTACAACTGGCTCTCAGAAGCTCTCAAGTGTCAACAAGATGCTCCCAGGACCTCGTGGGGGAGCAGATTAAATGCTGTCAGTACATTCATGTAAAATGCAAGTGTGCGCTTACTGCTGTAAAACAACACTTCATTTTTAAAGTACCACTGGTTCGGAGACTCTACATCCGACTTGGGAACGAGTTGACAAGATAAACGTGAGGCTCTCTGCTAAACCCATAAAATAATATTACCACCAGCATGGACCAACACTTAGAATAGATGAGTGCAAGTTGATTTTGTTGACTTTCTTTATGGGTTGTCGCTGTAGTCCAACACAATCCAATTTAGTTTTTAGACTAGGCATTTCAGATCTTAAATAGACTACAGAAATCGATTGGGGCTTTATACAGTTGGGGTGTGCAGGAAGTGAGTAAAAAAAGGGATGTGCAAGCAAATATTTAAAGATGGTTCACATTTTTTTTAATACTTTTTTATTAAGATATGTCTATTGTAAATATGCACACCATGTGAAACTGTCTCCTCGATGACATTAAAAGAAGGAAATTGTGTAAAAATGATGTATTTTCTATTTCAATGTGGTAAAATAATATGTAAACAAAAGTGTTGATGTGCTACTGTGACATATTTCAATGCTACATATTTTAATGTAATAATTTTACAAGACATTTACAATATAGTTATGGTGAAAAACGGTTACAAAGTGGTTCAAAGGATTTTCACAGACTTTTTGAGGACATCGATCTCGTTTTGACAATTTAGAGCTTCTTCTGACCGCCGACACTTGAACCTCCCACAAAGAAATGCTCAGGGTCACTTTATTCATTCGGTAATAAAAACCAATGATATAAAACCTTCAAATATAACCAAAACAACTAGTAAAGAAAATCTATTTAACAAATAAATGTAAACAGGCAAAGCACACGTATCATTAATGAGTGTGAAATATTGAGCACCAGTGACATATTTTATGATTTAAACATGTTCACATATTACATGGACATAAAGATAATGCCCACTGCCATAAATCTTAACACCAGGCAATAGCCCTAAAACTCACACATTAATTTCTACCCCGCCTGGAGACAGCGGAATGAGAAGATAACACTAATATGTGCTATCAGAGCGGCAGGCAGAGCACTGTGTCCATTCATTAACACTATAGAATGGTGCAGGAATCCCACAGTCCTTGAGATGTTGGTACATTAGTTTGACCCGGTTACCGCTATTCACCAGAATTATGTGGCAGTGATAAAAGACGATTCGATGACTAAAGGTGCAGGGTGGCAGCAGAGTGCTATCTACAGTATATAGCCCCTATGACCAGAAGTAGGTTAAAAATGAAAAATGGAGCCGTTAGTGTTCCGCTAGGCGAGTCCACGTGAAGTGAAACAACTGCAAAAGAAAGCTAACTTTGCTTCCAACTCAGCCAAAATACGAAGGATGTGTCTTGCAGAGGTGGGATCAAGTCACTGTTAGGCAAGTCACAAGCAAGTCTCAAGTCATTGCCCTCGAGTCCCGAGTCAAGTCGAGTCAAAGACGAAGCAAGTCCCAAGTCGAGTCACAAGTCAAAGCCAACAAGTCTCAAGTCGAGTCACAAGTCGTACCATTTTAGTTTCGAGTCGTTTCGAGTCCTTTTATTATAGTGGGGACGGGGAACCCTGGGTGATGGTGCGCTGCCTCACAGACCTAGACTACGAAGGGAAGGGTAATGGTGGATCGACTGTGACTGTGTTATAGTACTGTAACGCTCACCCCAATGCTGCAGCATAAATAAGGAGGCGATGACTGGCTTGCAACTCCGCTGCATTTATTTATATAAAACAACTCAACTTCGGTCACTGTTGGCCGTCACCACGCCGAACGAACACTTCCGCATTCACGGCCCCCCAAAACTCGGGTTGTCTCGCGTAACTACAGCTGGTAACGGAGCAGAACGTGAACACATGCAACATCTGCATAACTGATTAACTAATAACTTTAACTCAGCTCATTACACTACTTTAAAACGGACGTTGACATAATGTTGGCGAGGATTTCCATCGGAGTCTGAATCCGGGTTAAAAAATCCCGATTTTTGTAACCATGAACGAGCTGTCTCGTTGATACGGTCAAATGGACTGCAGTGATTGGATGTTGTTCAGGCAGCGCGCGCTCTCTGCATACAGGTGGCGCATAATTTTTTGACAGATGCAGATAAACAGAGCGGCGCGGTGGTGTGAAAATGTTTTCCCCCAGTTTTCATGGGAAGTAGCAAGTCTTCTCGAGTCAAAAGGCTCGAGTCCAAGTCAAGTCACGAGTCATCGGTGTTCAAGTCCAAGTCGAGTTGCAAGTCTTTGTACGTTTTGTCGAGTCGAGTCTCAAGTCATCAAATTCATGACTCGAGTCTGACTCGAGTCCAAGTCACATGACTCGAGTCCACACCTCTGGTGTCTTGTTAAACCTGTATTAACGGTGCCTGGAACTCACTAGACTAGTCTGATAATTATCTGTAGTAAAGTTATTCCTTACATTTATTCTGCGGTTTCTCCAGCCTGTAAACAGAAAAAAAGGTTTTATATTTTCAGGAGGGATTCAAAGCGTGTGTTCTTCAAAGCTTGAGTGGAGCATTTCAACTGTTGAATGTCAAATATGGTTAATGTTTTCATGGACATTAAAATAATTACATCATTAAACATTGTACGCAAGGCTTGGTTCCATGAACCAGAAAGAATAGAGACACAACGTGAATTTTAATTCGTGAAGAAAATGAATCTGGGTGAGTGTGAGTAGATCTAAAAAGCATTAAATGTGTTTAGTTAAAAGCTTAATTCAGATCTTTGACAAACCAATTACTCTTACTTGCAAGCTTCAGAAACATTGCCTAGAAAAGTCCAACTTTCTTCTCATTCATTCATTTGTATTATATATTTTTGGGGGAATTTGGAAAATATTTTGTGAGAAGTCTGGTATCACGAAGATCATAAACTATGACAAAAAATATCAGACCCATGAGTAGATTCAAAAATAAGTCTATTAAAAAATGAAAAAACTAATCAATTGATTGATTACCAGCGGAAACAGGCAGAGGTGGAAAGTAACGGATTAGATTTACTCGCGTTACTGTAATTGAGTAGTGTTTTTGTGTACTTTTTAAAGTATTTTTTTAAATCTGTCATTTTACTTTTACTTAAGTATTTTTTGTTTGAACTATTGCACTTCGCTACATTTTAAATCATATCCGTTACTGAGTAAAAAAAAATGCAAAGGAAAAAAAAACGTCACTGCACTGATTGAGTGATGAGCGGGAGAACGAACGCGCTAAACAAGAATGATGGAGACGGACAAAACAGATGCAAACCCAGCTGAAATTGAATGAAAATACGAAGCGTAGCCGCTAAACTGGAAGTACGTAGATTTTCACAGTAAGAATCGCCGCAACCGTCTGTAATGACAGCGGTTACCAGGGTAACAAGAGGAGAAAAGTTCATTAACGGATATAAATAAATACCACATGTGCTGCTGTTGGGGCAAAACAAACACGCACGCGTAGCCAAACCAATAGGTACAAAAACCAGTAGGCACGTAACAACGGCGTTTGGCGAGGAATAATCCTTTCTGCGGTACAACCCGGCTTGTTCAGTTTACTTTGAAGAGTCCTCAAGCTGATGTTTACACCGTGTAGACTTGACATCATGTCCACGGTTACAGCCTACGAGTGGCCCTCGTTAAAATATTGATGCAGTATGTCTGGTGTTTTTGTCTGGTCCGCGTCCTTTAAAAACTCCAAACACCGACCACACGTAAAGCAAAACTGCATTAAGCTGTTCATGTGTTTGCCACAAAACGGGCAAAACATCCCTCGGCCGCAGTCCATGATTGGACGGTCACCATGAACGTCTTTGACGCCATAAACTCCACAACCAATGACAATTCAAAAACACCGCGCTCAACACTTCTGTCACTTCCAGTATTTGGTACATTCCCTTTCCGTGAAGAATCTGTCATTTGTAAATTTGTTTCGGGATTGGTAAAAGTGTTTAGCGTCTTGTTAATTTGTTTTCTAAAATGTAAATGTGTTTTCTAAAATGTTAATTTGTTTTCCAAAATGTTAATTTGTCTCGAGATTTGTAAAAGTGTTTCATTCTTTGGAATGTTGCTTTGCACTTCAGGGCCACCGTAGGCAAGAGATAAAACTCTTAAAACGTGTAAGAGTTCATACATCTGGTGATGTCAGTGGCAGGAGCCACTTTCCTGTGTTCTAAAACCAATTTGCATGTGGAATCGTGGAATGTTCTGTAGAATGACGGTAGAATTCCGTAGAACTCCTCTCAGATTCTCTGGTGGAATCCTTGGCGCCTATAAACCAAACGCCCACAAGAGTTGATAATTTCAGCTCAGTCCACCGATCGCAGCGGCCACACTGACCCAAGCTCACCAATGATTCTCCTCTTTAACGCAAAGAAAAACCAAGTGAGTTACCAGCAAAGCTGCAGACTTTAAACCATTCGTCTAAACATTTAAAGTGCTTCAAGCCTTGATTTAATAAAAATGTCAATACCGTAATCTCATTCCAGTTTTAAATGTTGTATAGTTTAATACACCTTCTGTATGTGTATTGGCTCACTGATAAGAAGGAGGGCAAATGTCCACATACTGTTAATTGTATTCTCCACTTTATTGTTCATCGTGACAATACACGACATTCGTAGCTAAAGTGTCTATTTGCATCGATGCTGATGATTCGCCCCTTTGTGTTTGGTCCTTTCTCCAGCCATGCTGACAAGAAGAGCCTGTCGCCTCAAGAGAGACGCCCTTCGAAGCCAGGAAGGAGCCCCAATGTCTCCCACCGAGGAGCATTCGTAAGTTTGTGAGCAGCACACGTGTTGCGTCTTCTCTTTACGCGAGTCGTCACTAGTGTCCTGTACATCTTTTGGGGTATTTAGACAATGCTGCGACTGGGCTCTTCTTCCCGCGAGGACCCAAAGACAAACCCAGCAGGACACAAGGCAGGAAGCGCTGGATCAACAGGAGCCGGCCCCGAAAACGACCAAAACCAAGGACAGAATCAACAAGACCACGACCATCAAAAGAGACTGGAAAACAAAGATCTTGTATTTCCTCTTCGTGCTTCTGTTTGCTGGTGGTGAGTCTTCGCCTCCCTTATTTCTCTCACGTGCGTCCATCCCGTGGACGTCTGCTCTCGCCGTGTCCGTCCCCGTCGAAGGGGCCCTTGTGAATGTCCCTGCTCTGTGTGTCCCCTCAGGAGTGCTGCAGCTCGCACACCTCAGCAACCAGCTGCATGGCGCCCGGCAGCAAATAACCACGCTCTCACAGCTGATGAGCCGCTTGAGTCCCGCTGCAGACAACATGCCAAACTATGCCCAGGAGTCGCAGGGTGAGTCCTCGTCTCGTCGCCTCGTCTGCTTTCACGCGCCGTGGTTTGTAACTTTGTCTTCGTGCCCCCTATTTCGCAGGAGCCAGAGTCCTCCACCGCCTGTCCTCAGACACGTTCCGGACAACCAGAAAAGAAATAATGGTGGATAAGCTGCTCTCCTGGTTCACAACATCAACAGACCACCAGACACTGATCCAAGTAGGGAGGTCTTGTAGTTCTCACATGAACGTGCAAGGAGATACCTGTGAACTCTGAACCTTGACTTTGTCTCTCCTCAGGACCACTCCGGTGCGCTTCCACGCGGGTCCTGGTGCTTCGCGGGGGCCGAAGGACACGCCGTCGTCTCCTTGACGCAGCCCGTCAAGATCACGCACGTCACACTCGGCCACATCACAAGGCTGCAGTCCCTCACCGGCGAAATCAAGAGTGCGCCGAGACAGTTCTCCATCTACGTGAGTCAGACGCTTTCCTGGACGCGTCCCGCCTACTCGGTGCTGTTGTTCCGTCCCTAAAAAAAGCCAAGCTCCCCTGTGTCTGTTTTTTTTGTCTCCTCCAGGGATTGGCGAACGAGGACAAAGAAGGCCTTCACCTCGGGACCTTCGTGTACGACCAGGACGGCCTGAGCTCCCAGACCTTTGAGCTGCCCGTGAGTGTGTCAGAGGTCAAGCAGAGCAGCATGCATGGCCTCTGCAGCTAGTAGCTACGTTCGCTATGACAGACGGAGGTGGAGTTGCAACCTGAACCAGGTCTGCATCTCTGCCACGAAGCGCGACTCCCTTCGTTCACGTGTCTCTCTCGTCTCTGACCAGGTCGCAGTCAAAGACGTCTTCGGCCAGGTGAAACTACAGATCTGGACCAACTGGGGAGATGAAGACCAGACATGCCTCTACAACTTCAAGGTCCACTAGGTAACATGGATCAGGTTGGGGTGTAGAGGTTAGACCAACCCCGAACCATGCAAGAACAGATAGTGATTTGTGTCATTGAAATGAATAATGATTATATTTATATAATCATAAATAGATTCATTCGGTGACATATTTCAGAATGTTCACAGATGTGTTGGGGTTGGTTTACCTTCTCTCGTGGGTTTTCTCCGGGTCTTCCGGTTTCCCCCCACACACCAAACACGGTTTGGTTTAAAATTGGCAGAATGAGATTAGGTCTTCGTGGGTTTTCTCCAGGCTCTCCGGTTCGCCCACAGACCCAACAATGTTTGGATTATTATTGCAAAAGAAAGGAATAAATATTTGGAAATTTACATTTTCTTGTCTGTGTATTTACTTTAACATATGATTGTCATTTTATGATGTTCAATCAAAGGGGAACTGTTGATCATTTCTCTTGATCATTCACAAGGACTGAAGTCCTAAACATTAAGGGAGCCTTTCATTGATGGTGGAAGGTCATCATCACTTTAACAAATTGAATGACACTAAGGTTAACATAATTCTATAATAAGGTCCACACTAAACCTGCTGTTGTTGAGTTTAAGGGATTTAAAACATAACGCTTTTTGCATATCTTGAGATGGGTCAAATAGAAGAGCACACACTAAATGTATATTGTACAGTTCAACAACACCAACGGACGGATGAGTCCTCCCTGATGAGATGATGCAGGTGAATGCAAAACCTCAACTACAAAACGAGTATGCGAGGCGTTGGCGTTGAAACGGGAGCTCCTGTATTTTGATCAAAAAGCTTGTGCACATATGAGAGAGGTCACAAAGGTCACATACATTGTGTTCAAAAATGAGTAAACACCAGACGGACGGAAGACATCTTTGAATGAACAGTTAAAATCAAAAGTATTTAATAAAGGAAAAAGTGTTGTGCTAAAAAGAACATCTCAGCTGAGGAGCCGCTGGTCTCTGCCCTCAACAGGCCACAGGGCCGTCCTTTGACCGTCCCTAGTGCCTGTGTGCAGAGGTGGAAAGTAACGAATTACATTTACTTGCGTTACTGTAATTGAGTAGTTTTTTTGTGTACTTCTACTTTTTAAAGTATTTATTTAAATCTCTAATTTTACTTTTACTTAAGTATTTTTTGTTTGAAGTATTGTACTTCGCTACATTTTAAATCATATCCATTACTGAGTAAAAAAAAAATGCAAAGAAAAAAAAATGGCGCCCAGGAAACTAACGTCACTGCACTGATTGAGTGATGAGCGGGAGAACCAACGCGCTAAACAAGAATGATGGAGACGGACAAAACAGATGCAAACCCAGCTGAAATCAAAACACGAAGCGTAGCCGCTAAACCGGAAGTACGTTGATTTTCACAGTAAGAATCGACGCAACCGTCTAGCGGTTACCAGGGTAACAAGAGGAGAAAAGTTCATTAACGGATATAAATAAATAATCCTGGTCTGACGGGATGTGTTAGCAGCAGTAGGTGACTACACTCGCTGCTCTTGGCTCTGATATTTATTGTCCACATATTGTTTTGCTTCAGTGAGCAGAGCAGAGACAGTTTAAGGAGAGTAAACGGTCCGCCACTGGAGTGCATACTCAATTCAATTAAAACTAGATTGAGATTTATTTTCCCTTGTCTTTTTTTAACTACACTAGAATCCCGCACCCCACCCAGCTGTAAAAAAAGTAACTTAGTAACTTTTACTCTGAGTACATTTTTAATGAGCTACTTTTTACTTGAGTAAATTTTTAGACTGGTAACTTTACTTGTACTTCAGTTAAATTTGACTTAAGTAACAGTACTTTTACTTGAGTACAACATTTTGTTACTCTTTCCACCTTTGGAAACAGGTGACTGATAAAAGCGAAGGGTTTGAAATGGCAGTCCACAAATCAATGGATGGTGCATGCAGAACTAGTTGGATATCAGTAAAAGTCCTCCCCTCCCCCCTCTTTCACATAGCGAGAACCTTCTATACTTTCAAAGTCAATGAGTTTTTCTGAATGTGGTTTCTGTAAGTTTCCTTAATAAAAGTATGTAAAGTAGTTGTTTATGTTTTTCATGTGAACCCCTCTGGGCATTGCACACATACATTTCCCTGTGCTGCGTGATGACCTGGATGATGCCGTGTGCACAGCGTCTCTCTCGCTTGTTCTTTTATCCCCTCCGGGATGGCGCCATTGCTCTCCCCAGTTCAGATATGCAGTACTTGGGATGCCTTAGGCCCCCTTACTTCTCATTGTGGCAGCCTAGGTCGGGATGAAGTGGGTGGGCTGATGTGAATAACTTTAAGTCGGTTTGCGTCAGTATGTTGGGTCATCACCAGCTGAGCTTATATCCACCCACTGTACCAACAGAGTCCAGTAGAGGCTCGAGCCTGTGAGAGTTACAACGAGGAACATCACGTTGTTGATAGAACTATCAACGTTGGTCCTCACCAATGGAGCAATTCCTACCCCCTCGCTGAATAATGTGCTTAGCAGCAACGTATGCTTCCTTGTGTAATGTGGGGTTGGCTAAAGGAGAGAGGTGTGCATATAGTCCAGTAGACCGCGTTGCCTGTACTTTTAGAACATTTTAAAACTTTTTTCATCCGAATGTGTCACAAATTGTGTTACTTTTCTAGTTTTTGTTGAGTGGCCTGTCTGTTTTCCATAGCTTTCTCATTTAGATCCTGCCACTCACAGCAAATCATCACTCATTCCCCTCAGCTGGTCCGTCACGCCCATCTCCCCTGCAGCCCCTTCTCATTGCTCCCTGTATTTATATCAGTCAGTTTGCACTTGGTCCCTGACAGATTGTCTTGTGTGTTGTTTTTCATTGTAACACACCATTGTTTGCATTTCTAGTTTCCGTCTGAACAATCCTGGTTGCCCTTTTGGACTTTAGATTTTGGAATTGGGACATTGGGAATTGTTTGGAGAATGATCTCCTGGTTTTTAAACTACCAACCAACTCAACAATAAGTAAACTTTTCAGTCTTTGTATTTCTGTGCTTTATGATTCCAGTTTGCATGCACTAGTGATCATTACACACTTGCTTTTGAAACAGAATTCTAATATCCTGGTGCTTATCTTTTCTGAAATAGAGGATTTTCTAGATCCTCCTTTTTCAATGAACATCAATCAATCAATTCCAGTTCTGATATGACATTTCAATCACCTCTTTGGACACCTTCATATCAGGATGCTTGTGAGAAGTGATTAAATTAGTTTATTAATAACTGTTAGCTGTCTTTTAATCGATTTGTTAATAATTCAATCAAATAGGAGCTCCAACTGACTAACAGAAAAAAAAGTCACCTAACAGCGATACCTGCTGCCACGGAACATTGTGACACCTTATTGAAAACTTGTGTCAGGTGCATTGTGTGACACATCTGAGACAGCATTGCCACTGTCCTTTTTGACACTCAATTGACAGCTGAAAACAGGGTGTTAGGATGTGCACCGGCGGTGATCTTAGCTGTAATAATAGCCCAGATTCACAGCATGCACACACGCACAGTTACACGTCCACTCACACATCCACTTGTTACAGTCTGAGTGGTCGAGGGGAAGAGAAGGAGAGACGGACAGACAGAGGCAGAGAAAGAGCACTATACCTGAAGGGGGAAACATAGAAAGGGTTTCTCTCTTCTCTCTTGCTTGCCATCACATCTCTGTTTAAGGTAACAGAGATGTGATGGCAGGAATGTTGGAACAGATAAAAAATCGGAAAGAGACATTAAAGGAAACTGAATGTTTTTTTTCATCCTGGGATAATTTCACAGTGACCTTCTGTGGTTGTATGACTGCACAGACAAGTAAAATAGATTTCAACATTCATTTATTATACGTAGCAACACAACTCTAATGGAAAAAGACCAACAGCCTGTACCACTGTTGAGCCAAATTGAGAATCCCATCCCTGACACTGTTTAGGTAAATGTCACATAGCATTCAAGCAAATCAAACAGCCCAACTAGCGTGATATGTGGCACACATCTCCAGGGAGTGCCTGTTATTTACACTCTCTCATCGCGTCTAGGTCGGTGCTTTACGGATGCATCACTTTCTCACTTTGTTGTAGATCAGCTTTAGACTGCTTTAACTGTCAGCTGCAGCACTTTAAATCCCTCGAGGCCCTTTTTATTTGCACTAGCCATTACCCGAGGAAAGGGCCTCTGTATGTCGCTCGGCTTATTTAGCAACACTTTGTTTGTTTTTCCCTCGCTGATTCCCATTTGTGTGCGTTTCTTTTCCTCACTCCTCATTGATGTGGACTGCGTGTCGCTGTGTTGCTAGCGTCTAAGTTTGTACGTTTGGGGAACAGTTGGGGGTGGGAGTGGGGGTTCAAAGCTGAATGGATGGTCTAATCACATGCAGGCATGCTCTCTGACGCTTTAATCGCCTTTGTCAGCCACGTCTCTGAGTTGTGGGAGAGACCAGTGTCCCAACATGATGCCCAGTGCTGTGTTCATAATGGAGATACACACACTTTGAAAACAAAGGGAGGTGGCAGAGGGACAAGTCTTTGATCTGACAAAAAGCTGCCAGTTGCCATTGCTGTTTATTGTAAAGGGAAGTTAAGTGTGCTCAAGACTTTTAATAAATGTCCAACAGGCCTCCGTTGTGGTCAGTTGATTTTCGGAGTAAGAGCTTTTGTCCTCATTGCAGCTGATAGAACATATCTACACTTTTACCTTAATCATAGTATTCTGAAAAAATAAACCCTTAGAGATACAACAAACATGAACATTCATTTCAAAGCGTATTTGAATTGTTTAATGTTAATGAATGTTTTTTCTTCCGAACCATTATAAGTCATTATTGAAGCTATACTCTTTTTTTCAAAGTGTCAAATAGTGGCTATTACATGAAATACTTGTTTTGCGGTAAAATATGAATTAAATTACCTACAAAAAATCATTGAAGAATCAATAAATCAGGTCTAATGTTGCGCTACAGATGTGTTTTCTCTACTTCGCTGGCCACAACCTGTCAGACAGCAGCAGTTCTGATAATGTGAAACCTAAACAGACAGAACTCCTGCCACTGGATCACATAATTGCTCGGAAATTTAATTCATGTTCTTTAAAAAAAACGGAGTCAATGTGGTAGTTGAAGAGTACAAGCTATTAATGTAAACTCAATTATGTGCCTCTCTAATTTATTTTTCCTACCATGAGATTTATCATGCAACAAAAATAATTGGTGATTGTGTGTGTGCATTCACATTTTTGCAGGAATACTTTTTAATTATTTAAAATATCAACAGAACCTTTTGTATTGGTTTGCAGTTCAACTCAGACTGAATATGAATCTTTTAATTTGACACGCCATGTTGTAAGACCGTAACATGACTTTACAACACTTACAGACGCTTTCCTGTTCAAATCATGGTAATCACAGGATATATCCCCAAGAAAGTTGTCATAATAGCACTCAGTTAATGATGGCAGAGCTAAATTTGTAATATATATATATATATATCCATATAAATATAGACATATATATTACTTGCTGCAGGTTTAATGTAAGGAATCTGTACCAAGGTCATATTCTGTTACTGCAGGAATGGCCTTCCTGTTCCTTCTGTCCAAATCCGTTATTTTTGAACAGCCATCTCGGTATCTACCATCTTTTACTTGCTCTCTTTGAAAGGGGGTCTCTGTGACAAGTTGCAATAACAACAACATAATCATTTGTATGGAAAAAAAACAACTTCAACATAGAAAACTAAATGAAAATGATCATAATGATCCATAAAATTACAAATCGCGACTAGAAAAGTCAATCGCTGAAGAAAATGTGGCGTGAAAGTTGGTTGTGGAAAGGCTGATGCGAGATGGATTGCTGACTTCGATCTGGATAAGTAAGCAGATGAAGGAGTTGAAATAAGTTGGAAAAGTGGCATGTGGGCGGTTTAAATTAGGATATCTCAATGGGAGTATAAATCAGAAGATAAGATTTGAGAATTCAAGAAACCGTAGGAAATGCAATGAAAAGATTTCAAATAGGAGTTTTCGAGTTTTTTTGAGGATTAAAAAAAAGGCATGAAATTCTAAGCGGATGTTTCCAAAATGATACACAAAATATAACTAATTTTGGTTTCCAAAAAATTAATAAATGTCATACTATGGTATGTCAAACTAAAAGCACAAAGAGTCCTAGTAAAACGGAAGAAGGTTTTGCTATACAATGTAGAAAAAAAAACTCAATAAGTCATGCTTTACTCGACACAATAGTATGCTCACGCACACACCTCTCATCTGAGAGATGAGTGGCGTAGCATTCAATGTGTTTCTCCAATTTCCTTCTGTAATCATCGCCCACTGCTTCAAACGGCGGCTGATATTCTCCGCTTGGCACCTGAATTCTTCGAAAGTGATGGAAATGTTTCTTCCTTGTGGTAAATGTCAACTTGATTGCAAAGAATGTCCTTTTATCCCTGTGATGAATCGATTCGGAATCCTGTTGTTCGATGTACATTCATATTTTCACCCTTTCTTACCTTTCCTTTAAAGATCTTCAATGTGCTTACCGTCTTGACCAAAACAATGCATGTCCTTTACTACCACATGGTGAATACCTTCTCTTTATGCTGAAAAGATACTGTTTTTCATTTAAGCAAGTTCAATACAGAAAAGTACTTGATTCAATTGAATTTTTACTTTTACGTGGATGAAGGACCTTACATACAAATACAAACATATGATATTTTTATGTAATGTTTTTCTTTAATATCCAGTTCAAATTCCTTGCAACTAACAACTAAATGAAAAGTGGACTAAAGTATCCATCACAAATAGATGCGGATTGTCTTCCTTGAGGTATTTTACTAATCAACGTATAGGATTTTGTTAGGATAATACCGTATTTTCATATAAGGCGCACTTAAAATCCTTTTTTTAGCGTATATTAAAACTGCTGTAGTTAAAAAGCTCGTAGTTGGATGTCGGGATCACGCTGACGGTCCGCCGCGAGGCGCCACCGTCTGTTCCAGCGCTGCCTCTCGGTGCAAGATGCACGAAAGCATTTGAATGTTTTCATTAATCAAGAACGAAAGTTGGAGGTTCAGAGATATTGTTAATATCCACATTAACGTTTGAACAACGTTACCATGGGAGTGAACGCTTAATAACGTTTGATTTAGCACAGCCCGATCTAGTGGATGCATAACGCAGCCCCAGTCAAACGTTTCACTGCAGTATCTTCTATTCTATGCGACTTATAATCCGGTGCGCCCTATATAGGAAAATAGTTCTAAAATAGGCGATTCATTGAAGGTGTGCCTTATAATCCAGTGCGCCTTGTAGTCGCAAAAATACGGTAATCATGTATGATTTTATTGCATGAATCTATTGCCAATTCATGCATGATATCAAATGTAACTTGTGTCATGTGGATTGGCACATGCCACATGCCACAGAGCCTGCTATTCATTTGCAGCCACTGCCACAAGGCCAAATGAGTGTAGCATGAGCAGCTACGGCCCTAAAAGTTGTGTTTAAGAGTGAACCTCAGTTATCTTTTAATTAATATCTCCCATGAGGCAACTAGTTAGATACAAACAGAAAAAAGCCTTCATACCAATGGCCAGCAAATCCAGTGAGGGGTAAAACATTCTCTACATGGTCAAAGTCAAAAGGAATTTGAGTGAGTCCTCTTCAAATAGCACAACATTCTTTTACAAATTGACGCATTTCAAATGGTTCTTTTACCACTGAAGTTGTGTAGACATAAAGCATCTATATAATCATCCCAATTGAATTTAACATCCATTGGTCTGTGATGGGAAACTACAAACATGACAGACACAACTTATCCATCAAGATGATCCTATTTCTAATATTGTTTTCTATATTCTAAATAGCAAATGTATTTTTTGTAATTAGGATGTGAAAGAATGACCATTTAGAAGGACTGCTGTCGGTGAAATGAATGAACTTTATTCCTTAGACAGCAGTGTGCCGATTGATGTGGAGTCACAAGAGCATAAAACCATGTGTAATTCTGCAATCAAAAAGCAATGATGAAATAGTTTGCTGAGATCAATGTAATCTTTCATCATCAGCTTTCATGGTCATTTTGTATGGGAAAGCACAGAAAAGGACATTTAATTTTTTTTATTCTTCTAGCAGTAATGCAAAAGATTTGTTCACTATTCATCATGAGAAAAAAGCGAGTGCAAGGTCGCATCTGCCAACGTGTGTTCCACAATGAGCAGCTAACGAGAAATTAACCAAACCTGATTTCAATAAGCAAATGTAAGAAATATTGTTTCTCTCTAATCACAGGCCAGTATTGAAGAGACTTGGTCTGTGAATGGTTATCTAACCGATGGGCAAAGTGCAAAATCCAAGAAGCATCAGTACACATGATTTCAGGCACCAATGTATTTGTCTCTGACGAATCGGGAGGAAAAAACCCTGCCTAGACAGTAATCTTTTGTGTGGCAAAAATGTGATCGAATATAATGATTTGCCCAAAGAAACAGTTTCAGTGTGTTTGTGTCGGCCTCATTACAAGGTGTAAGCACATTTAAAAGCACATTTCAAACCGCAAAACACAATTGAAAAAGGAATTTTTTATCTTATCTAGGCACTGTGACAGTAAACAGTGCAATCCTATTTGACAAGGCAAAATTGGCTGCGTCGATGCTTGAAGGAGCAAAAAAAGAAAGTGTTTTGGGAGAAGAGAAATTAAATCAAAGCGATGACTTGACAGTCTTCCACCATCTCAAACAAGGACAAGAGCAAACGTTATTAGTAATAGCATTTTTATTTGATCTTTTCACCTTTTTTTTCAGATAGATCACAATGAACACAGCCTTTAGACAATAGCGGTTGAAATAATCCATACAAATGAATGTCTCTGGTCTTTAAACCAGCACGGAGCCCTATGCTATCCATGTGGGCTTTGGGGGTGAAGGGACGACGCTGACAAACATTGGGTGCTTGTTTTAACTAACCAAAAGGACATGTTGACTCTATATGTGTAAAGCAGTGTCTGTCTGAGTCAGCGTGCACCTGCCTCACTCAGAGACTGGAGGCGGTTAGCCACATTCAACAAGGCCCTGTCCTTATCACTTGGTAAAACTGCAAACAGTGTGTGATGCACCAACAGTGTGTAATTAGACAATAATGAGAGGCCTTGCATTATGCTCAATCTCCAACTATGTGTTGACCTCAGGAGCAGCCTCTGTTCTATTCAACAGCAAATAGCCTGAGAGAGGGGACATGGCTTTAAAAGAGGACCTTCCATCCACTGGACTGGGCTCATTTCGTTTACTAGGCCACAGGATCTCCATTCAAGGGAACAGCAGTTTAAATGTGCCTGAAGTGTGACAGTGGCTTTTGGATGACCTCTGCACTTTGTTTTATTTGATCAAAAATCTTATAATTTATCTGTGAGTTGGTATTAAATCTATATAGTACATGTGCAACATTAAATAATAAATTAAATAAGAAAGGAATGGTCTAGTTGAACAATATGGGGTATAAAAGCGCATAAAGCAAAGCAACGCACAAACACGCCCACAGTAGAGAATTCTTTATCCAGCATGAAGAAGAAGCACAATGAGATAGAAAAGGAAGAGAAAAATTACCATGAAGAAAAAAGGGTTCAAGTCCATTTTGTTCGGGTAGTGTTTGACCTCTCTTTCAGCCTTCACATTACCTTTAAGGGGTCATGCATTTTAATGAACGGCAGTGTGCTACTGAAGTGCCGAAGTGTTCGTGTGCATGCATGAGTGTGCATGTGCAGACACATAACAGCATTTTTCTCAAGATCACAGTCGCAGTGCACACTTTGAAAAGCATATTATAACTGATTGTATAAATGGGAATATCTGAATTGCTTGATTCATCCAGATATGAGAGACATGACGAAACAATCTTGTTTATAAATAACATTGAATACTTTACTCCTCTGTCAATTCTTGCCAGCCCTCTCTAAAAACAGCCTCTGCCATCTCGCAGGGAAAGAGCAAGGGTAAAAAAACAAAACCAAACACTTTTGCAGACGAAAGAGAGGAGAAAAAGCTAACGGTTGCTTCGCTCCCTTAGCGGCAAGAAAGCAAAGAACTGAAGAGAAGAAAAGTAGGCAAATTAATAGTGAGATAACAAAGATGCCAAGAAGGCAAAAGATAGAGAAGAAATGGCAGAGTGACAGGAGAATATCCAAACATGTATCTCGATTAGGAAAAAGAAGCAAGAACAAGATATACCAAAACACTCGGATGCGACATGTCTGCAAGACAGAATGCGTTGTTTCTGCTGTCAAGATCCCAACTCGGCTCACACGCACTTCATGATGAACACACCATGAATGAAGTCATTGTTCCCTCTCATGGCTGCATGTAACGGATTTGGTGATTGTAGTCATATTTTCCAAAACATATCTAGTCTAATAGCCTACTGTTCTGCTTTTACTATCAGAGTACATTAGAAAAAGCACCTCCCTTATTTCAGAGAGTGGCCGAAATGTGCCAAAATTTTCAAAAATAAATGTCTGTATCATTTCTTTTAAGAAAGCCTGAATGTGAAGACACTTGGTTAAGTGAACCGTGTACCTAAACCGCTAAGACATCAAATCCAAAGTGACTTTTGATAGAATTTCAGATGTCATGTTTCTTTGCAAAATATGAGAATTATAACATGTATCGAGAAGGAGTACGTACATAAACAACACGGACTACTGAAAAAGAACCTGTTTTAGGCCTTAATAGAAAATGCACATTCTGGTTGACCAGGGCTTTATAAGCAGTCACAAGCTCCACAGATACAACAAGCTCTCCGCAGAGACAGTAAGGCAGTTTTATGATCACCAAGGAAACCACTCCACTTTCCATATGGCAGGTTTCTTTTTTGGAAAGAAAAAGTAAAAACATATGGAACACAAGAGATACGCACACTAGTATTGTTAAAGAAAATAGCTGCCCTGTAAAAATCTGCTCAGTAAAAATATTCAAACTGTTATCTTGCGGTTGTTGCTTTTTGTTGTTGGTTTGAATTGTGTCCTAAATCAGCTGGCTCATATAGCTTCAACAGTTTTTGTATTTGATCCAGCAGGACCTTCGGGTAAAAAGAGGCGACATCGCAAAAGCACTGAAGCCAGCCTGCAAAGACGCAGAATAGAGAGGAAAAGAAACACGAAAACCCAAACTAAAGCAAACTCACAGAGTTCGACAGCTACTAAGGCAACTTTTGCCAAATACAATATAAGCCCATGTATATTGCAACACAACTATATATTAATTTAATAAAATACACAATATAGCTTTTGTACACATAACAATTTGGCTCAAATGCACAGAAATTGCAGTAAAATCAATGAAATTATGTCAGTTTTTTTATGTAAACACATCTAAATTGGATACATTTACACATATAATGATATTATGTATAGTGATAATGTGGAGGGACAATTTCTTGTTATTTATATTTTTGGATATTTGTCTTCAAAACAATGGCAGTGTCCTTTGCAGATGACATGACCTTAACTCAAGGACACCTTTTGCTGAGATTCCTCATTCCATTTTTTCTTATAAAATGTATAAATATGTAGTTAATATTTGGACACTATACATGAATTTATACATATAGTCATCTATATTGTGGTATAGATTTTATCTTTTCACAGTTGAGGAAGAAAATGTCCCTTTTTATACAACCTGTGATTGCCTTGAGGCAAAGCCACACACATGATAATTCACTGTACACAAGGGACTGAAAGCTGATGATGTCCGTGTATAAGACAATTACACCGATGGCCAGTTGTGTTTAAGCATTAGTGTGTATGTGTGTGTCTGTAAGGGCGTCAGTGCATGTGAGTGTGTCAGCGTATGTATGAGCAAGGTGTAGTGCACGTGTGTAAAATGCGTGTACAATTGGTGCATGCAACTACACCAGTCAGCAACATGAATGTTTAAATAGAGGCGTGAGACAGACACAGCTTACACATGTGGCTACGAATGACGAGTGAATCATGATTACACTGTTAATAATTCTCCTTCAGCACAGCAATTAAGCCGCTCCGTCTCCAGGTCCATAACTGATCCCTGCAAACACACCCCTGATTAACCAATCTCTTCATGTTCAGATACAGTATCCATCACACATTAAACACCTATATTTAAGTCAAGAGAGATAAGGTTGTTTTGTGTATTTCGGTCTTTTACTGTCCAAAACAGATTTGTTTTTTTTTTTGTTGTTTTTTTTGTTTTACTGTTTTCACATCGATTGTCATGTCTGACCATAAATAGTCCTTTTTCAATCAGTTTCTATGGCCATCACACATAACAGAAATCCACCTACACACGCTTAGATATGTAGGATTTCACGAGAGACCATGAACAACACACTTATGAGCTGGTGGGCACTTAGATAATAGCTCGCGAGGTGCCAGAGGCGTAAGCCTCTGCAATTTGCTTAAGAATCCAAAACAAAAAGATTTTAGAAAGTCAGCAGAATTCAGATGTCTGTTCCCCAGTTCCGTTTTGTTGGTTGGGATCCTAGACCCAACCTGGTGCCAAATGACATTAAGATGTTCTCATTGTTGGTCCAATGTTGGTACTTTTCAAAAACAAATACAGTGAAAAGAGCTCCCGTCGGAGGAGCCGTTTATCCGTTTCTACTTGTTTTGGTAACAGTTCTGGCATGAGAGTTTTTAGAATAGCTTTATATTCTTCTCTCTACCTCCTTTATTCTTTTTTTTCCCTCTTTTTCACACTCCCTCTTTGTTACTTTCTGAGTGTCCCAGTGGCCTCACTTCCTCTGCAGTCCTGCAACAGTTTGTCGATGTCCCTCACCACCTGGCCAGCGTCCATTCTGTCGCGGTTGGTGTCGGGCTCGACTTGCTCCAGAACGCACTCCATTTCCCTCGTTGCCTCCTGGCTGATCCTGGAGCGGGCCTCTGCCAGCACTTTAGCCACTGGGTCTGAGTGAGGCAAGGGTTGGTAGACCCCCTGGTCTCTGGTTTGTTTGTTCGGGGACAGGTACTGACCATCAGGAGGCCCGTAGTGGCCGGAGCAAGTGGCAGGAGGCGGTTTGCCTTCAGCTCCGTCAGCCGGGCTTTTGACTGAAGAGCAGGGAGACATGGTGGAGCAGCCCTTGGTCGGGCTGCCGGAGGCTGATGGTACCTCTTGGAGCAGTGGACTGAGGGCTCGTTTCGCCTTCAAGTAGGGCTTGACATTAGCGACGAGGATGGTGTGGTCGCGCCTCTCTTTTCCAAAGGTACAGAACGTCTTCTTGCCATTGGGGTTGACGGTCTCGTAGGTCTCTGCCTCCGGCACAGTCTCCATGCCCGCTGGCACAAACATATTATTGCGGTAGTCGACACCTTCTGCCTGGTTTCCTCCTGCCGGGAACTGGGGCATCCAGCACCGGTCAGAATGACCCAGTACTCTGCACTCCTCCGTACAATTCACACAGTCCTCATCTGCAGATGGATAGAAAGGGGGGGAGGGGGGGGGTGGGGGGAGGGGGTGGATGGGCGGAGAAAACAAGAGATAGTTGGGTCAGCAGTGTAGAATAGGACACAGCGAGAGGGTAATAGAATCATAGTGCCATTATCAAACTGAACCGTACAAAGAGTTGGAGCCCAAACGTAAGCAGAGCCAGATCTATTGAAATGATGTAAAAAGGTAAGAGCCTGCAAAGGATGTCTCATTCCAAACACACATGCAAATGCACGCACACACACACACACACACACACACACACACACCTTTCCATGGGACTGGGGGACACCTGCTTGCATTTTTCAAAGCTCTGATCAAGGGGATGGCAGAGCATACAGAAGAGTTGAGGAGGGAGCGGGAGAAAAACAACAACAGTTGAGGTTTGGCAAAGGCATAGTGGCGTTATCATAAATTCATGTCAGTGGGCTTTGAAGACCTCCCCAGACAGAGAGCCTGTGCCAAATGGCTTGTGCTTCCTCCCCGTGTGTTTGTGCCTGTTTATTTGTGGGCTTCTGTTGTTGTGGCTGTGTGTGTGTGTGTGTGTGTGTGTGCATGCGTGTGTGTGTAAGTGTGTATCTGTGTTCCTCTCTTTCATCTCTATTCATAGAGATGCACACTCTGGCTGATTATTGGAGTGTTCATGCCTGTGTCAAATGGAACCAAAACTTGGATTGAAAAATAATAACAAAAAAAAATAAAAGAAGGATCCCGTTTATTTTTTCCTCTTTGGCGTGAAGTGAAGAATAGAGAAAAGAAACAGAGCATCTGTTATCCCACTAATGGAATTTTTCCATGGGATGACACCAAGTGAAGACAACCAAATAGATAATGCACCAATTGATTACATATGGCACCCGACACATTTCATTATGATGCTTTTACGAGACAAACTCAAGAATGAAATAAAACAGCAGCCATTTGGCCAAGTTTTTCAATAAGATCCAAAAGTTGATTTTGTGCTATTCCAAAAAAAAAATGCAACAGCTCAGCCCAATTCACCTGTTGGTTTTGAGATATGCAATGTGCATCTGTCTGTTTGTGGAAACAAACACTACACTTCCAAGTACAACATACAGTAACTGAAGAATTTTGAGTGGTATATTAATGCAAGGGTGGAAAATATCCTTTTAGACCGTAAGTAGCATTTGGGAATCCGAACTAATGCTGTGTCCTCGACATAACGTGCAAAGACAACAACACAATTGTCAGGAGCAGAATTCCCACCCCATCAATTCCATCACGCGATGCATGGACCTTTACAGTAAGGACGAACACAAGCGAAGGACTAATACGATCCTCCGATGACGCAACTGAGCGGGCACAGCGGATGCGCTTGAGTGCTCTTGGCCGGGCTGTCTTTGCTGTGCTGCGGGTCGGCAGCCCACATTCCTCAGAGACTGCCCTCCTATGCTGTGGAGATGAGCTTAACACTTCACAAATGTTTGAGGAAGCCACACAGCGCTGGCAAAGAAAGCCCGACATGTCGAGCCAGTCGTCTGAAGGGGAAATGAGGTGAGCTGCCGAAGCGGACGCAAGACCCCCTTTGAGATGGACTACGTTTAAATGTTGTGTGTGTGCAGAGCATGGGGCGGGAGAGCTGAATACTCGGGAAAACTCTCAGAAGCACATTTGCATGGGCGCGCCTGTTTTTATGCACCAGTGTTCCCGAGATTTGAGTGAGCGAACACGTCAAGAGGCAGAGAGATCAACGATTCGGACGGAAGCGTGTACGTAAATAATAATAACCTGAATGCGCTTCACAAACCATAGTCCATCGCCAAGCTAAAAAATATAGACCCCAAGTGTAACCAAGCCAGACAGTTAGCTCCACACCCGCTGCCCCTTACGCCCCATCTTGCATGCATTCCAGATACGCACGATTAACTAGGCCCCAACAATGTCTTCATGCTCTCAGAGGTGATGGTCCATTCACTGTGTGCATATTAAAAGCATAAATAACCCATGCAGACATATTTCCCTCTATTTAGTCGGAGGAAACCTCTGATAGATTATTTATGTCTCTGCTGCACGTTCAACCTTGAGGCGTTCTCGTGTCTATGGTTAACAATATGACATATGAGAGCAAGGGTGACATTCATCTCCCTCCCTCTGTCCCTCCCTTTCCCTCGTTCTCTCCCTCCCTCTTTTGCTTCACAATGGCTCTACCCGGTCTCTGGGATGGGCAACAGAAGCTTCCACCAAGGACACATTTTCCTGTGATGATTTGGCTACCAGGCACGGCATCACTTGCTTCCCTTTAAGCTCTGTGTTTGGTCCAAGAAAAGAGTTACAATTTGATTGAGCTCTTGCTCAATGATGGATAAATAACAAAGGACACCAAGTGTGAGCTTAATATGTTATTTCTGAATATGCAATAAATCAGAGAAGGATGATTATATTTTCACGTTTTACCAAATGAGTCTTCATTACCCAAGAAGTGCTTATACTGCAAATCTATTTCATGTTTTAAGTTGATATCCTTTAAGTAGTTTCCCTCAATTGTTCATAGCATTATTATTTTTTGGAACCATGTTGCTTTACTTTTTCAGATTCATTCGTTGGGATATTCGAACCTTAAGATAACTTGCACCACAAAATATGAATCAACAGATAATCAGTATTTGTTTTTATAGCTGAGTGGTAACTAAAATAAATTTACAGAACACAGAACACATTTCAACCACATTGGTCCAAATAGGAACAAATGTTAAACAACTGGGTAAGATGCAATATTATGCAGAGTTACCATATACAGTGGGACCAAAACATTCGAGGCAGGATTCTGCTTAATTTACAAGGCTAGTTTCACAAAAATTCTGCCTGAATCGCAGGGTCAGGAGTTTGTCGATTTTAATTCCTTATGCAGACACTTGAACTGGAATCCTTGATTGAAATCAGATAACTTTTTACACCTCTATTGCCAACACAAAAGTGTAATTAACTCCACAAACTCTTTGTACTTGTGGATACTTCGTCTTTTTTTGGGGGGAACCATAGATAGCTTACTATCTCTCTGGCAGGGTTAATTGCCTTGCTTTAGGGCAGAATAGCAAGACAGGTTAACAATGACTTGGACACGGTGGCTATGTTGCTTCCAGTTATCTTTACTGCTATGAGCACATGAAACGGATATAAAAGTGGCTGAGCTGCTCTAACAGATGTGCTTTACTAAATAGCAAAAGGACTCACGGTGTCAAATAAATCTTTACAAACTCAAAACATCCCTTAATTTAGCAGCATTGCAAAAAAGAAAAGAGAGAACAAGTAAACAAACTGGGTTCACCCAGGCATTTGTCAACATGAAATGCTGCAGCACCTTGTAAGAGCAGCCGGGCTAGTGAAGACTCAAGATAGATGGATGAAGGCTTTGATAATTACTTTGTGACCCACAGATGGGCCTTTTGTAAAATGCATAAAACACATTCCTTACATCTATCTTTTGTAAGTGGCTAGAATACTTTTAGAGGCAGTTCTTGCAGTTCCTTGTTAAATATAAAGTGTCACTCACAACGTCGACCCCTCTGCTTTATGTTAGGAGGATGCTCTGGTCTTCAGCACCTGGAGCACTTTGCCTTTGGTTGTAGTTGGTTGATTTACAATAACAGTGAACCCATGCAAGTGCAGATGCCACAGAAAAAAAATGTGAACTAAAGTTGTTGCCCCCACCTCCCACACACACTCAATATCCTCTATCACAATTCCACTCTATATGATTCACAACGCAGCGTCCACTGGAAAATGTCAAGATGGAATGAGGTTGATATTAAAAAACTCCAATCACCCAAAGGGCTATGGAATAAAAGCAAAATAACCTTGATACAGTTATCCAATAGACCACTAAATTGTGTGCGCTGCTATCATTTGGACTGTAATCATGTACCGACTGCCAAATGTGTATTTCATCTCATATCACAAGAGTTACCAGTATCACAAGAAGCTCCCACAGCTATCTCAACAACACAGCAACGATAAAGAGGCTTCTTTTACTCAGCCATGAAATGCACCTCATCGCTTTCCACGTTCTAAAAAAAAAAAAAACACACACCCTCTGTTATCCTTCCAGAAAAAGCTTTTTACTAAATTAACACTTAATCAACGAGGGGGCCACGGGCCACGTGGAATCACACACAGGTGGGAAGGAAGCCCCAGGGCTCATTGGCAGAAAGTACATGGTCACCATTCCCTCTGAATCCCGGGTTGTTGTTCTTCCTCGTCTCCTTGATTGAATTTTCAAACTTTCTGGGTGGAAGCTTTCGGGTACGGTGCATGAAGGATGTGCACCTAAACCTGTGGGTGTAAAAATATGCCTGTGTAACAGGGTGTGTCATAAACCACAGGGTGATTTCCCTAAACACCCTTTTCTCCCTCCAGACGCCCGCCCCTCTGGCCCTGCATGCCCATCCCTCCTCGCTTTATTACCCAGCTCTGTGATTAATGTCCCTCTGTCACGGGCGGTGGCGGGAGAGAGGAACCAAGAGAGAGCTGTACGCGCGGGGTATGGCTAGCAAAGCAAGCTGAACACACAAACCTGAAAAGTGTTCAGCAAGTTCAAAAAGAAGGTGCAGGAAACTAAAAAGAAAAGAATTGACAAACACGTACATTTATAATTCATCCCAGTGGTGGTGAATCATTTCATCGAGATGCAAACCTGGCAAGTCATTAAACAGCTCTGTGAGCTACTGACGTAGCCTATAGGAATGGAGAACGATCAAAGATCATTTGTGTGTGTGTGTGTGTGTGCGTCCACTTGTGTGTTGATGTTGTGTCGTTGCCATGAATATCCCACAACCCATCCAAGGTGGACAGGAGGAAAGGCAGCTGATGAATCACGCAGAGCATCTGTGACGGACCATGACTGCACCTGTTCACCCGAGGGAGCTCGCAGTGTGTGTGTTTGTGTGTGCATGCACGTGTTTGTTGTTGGGTTTTCGATGGCCTCGTCGACCGCTATCTAGCCCAGCTGATCCATGCGACCCCTCGGCCGCGCAATCAGGGTGACAAAATATTTGAGCTGCAGAGAAGAGAGAGTATCTCCTCAGACTGAGCCTAATGTTTGGTAAATATCTTAAGGCTTCAGGGGTCGGCAGTCTACCAAACAAACTTTGTTGTGTGTGTTGTGTGCTAAGAAATACGTTTTAAAAAGCAGAGCCAATGTTTCCCTGTTGAACTTTAACGGTAAAAAGGTAACTGCTGTTTTATTATGACATTTCAATTATGAGATATTAAAGCATGAAACTCTAACTTTAATATTTACTCTGCCGTGACCTTTGTTAACCTTCACACAGACCCAAAGTAATGCTATTTTTATGTTTTAACAATTCAGATATCAAAGAAGCTATTTATTATCTTTTCATTCTCGCACAGCGTTTCTGTGGGAAAAACCAGCACAGTACTCAGGTGTTTTGCTGAATCTGAGTGGTGTTGGGAAAGCACGTTGTTCTCTACATGGCGAGTGTGTCAAATATTTGAAATGCAGGTAGAGTTTTGCTGTATTTACCGTACTCTGTAATCGTGTAACCCGTACTGGCCTACTGCCGTGCATGAAATCAGTCATCTGGACCAGTTACTGGAGCCCATCATGTGATTTAAAATGGTAATTTGGGGGAAAAGTGCATTCTATATTCTCTGGTGATATAGTTCGATCCAAATTAAAATAATGAAATAATATAATGTGATAAATTGTTGGTCTGAGTCCGATTATTGATTCAAAGTTCTACTATAAACGGGGCAGAGTGTTCGGGGAACGACTCTCGATTATTTTGTGCAGCGGGTGGCTTAGCACAATGAGAAGGATGCGTCTCTCCAGCGTAATAGCTTTTATCACAGTGGGAAGGCAGCGGCAGCGGCAGTGGGGGTGGCCGGCAATGCCGGGAATGGAACAAGGACATGTATCACAGGATCAAACACGTCCTCTCTCCAGGCCTTCCCTTAAAAAACCGCAGGCCTCTGCGTCAACTAATGCCCGGCTAAGTTGTTCAAAGAACACCCCGAGGAGAGAGTATTTATGCATAGGAGAGCGAGGGATAAAAACCCAAGAGGAGGAGGAAGGGGAGCGTAAGCTCGTATTCAAACAAAAACAAACACACAAAGCCTTATCAATGATGAGCAAGCAGAGCTGTGAGCTGTGGGAAACGAGAAAGGTCAGCGGGTTGTAGAGATGAGGGGCTGCTTGTCGGTCACGTTCGGTGACGGTCTCAAACAGCACTTCCCCTTTCACAGGAAGCAGCAACGAGGGCCCTGAAACGCTCACTTCGGTCCTTATGAATACAAAAAAGGCTGCCGCATACGTGTTCAAGTGTGTACGCATTAAGGTGTGCGTTTGCCTGTATCGGCCTGAAAAGAACAGAACATCATCCACTTAAAAAAATTAAATTAAATTCTTTTTGCACACTGTATATTTACATATGAATGGCTTCCCATGGTGTGGTTACTACATGCTGCAGACTTGTTGTTCACAGCCCAGCCGTGCACTGCTGGCTATAATCTCAGTTATCAAAGGTTTTCTTTTAGCTTTAATTGATGATGGTGAAAGTCGGCCTTGAGAAAAGTGTGTGAAAATAAATAAAGGGGTGTGTAGGGGGATCCCAACGTTTCTCTGTTATCTGTCAACAGTAGGACCTAGGAGTAAAAAAGTGGTGACCTCAACAAATGGGTTTATCTGTGATGAATGGCCATGGGAACCTATCCAAGGCTAAAAGTGCTGAGAACAGGCAAACTGATGTTTATCTGCAACAACATCTGTGACGTGCCTGTTCAAACAAGTTCCAAAGTGTTCTTCATTCAGTTGGTTTTATTAAGGAAAAACTTTTTTTTGTTCTTTATTTTCGTTGTACTTTTATGAACTCAGATCATTCACCCTCCACAGCAGCCAGAGACACTCGATAAATAATGCAAAGTCAGTCAAAGTATATCTTTGCTTCAGCCAATCAAAACCCCTGTTTTCCAACCTGTGACTTAAGACCTTGTATAATTCACATTTCCTCTGGCTACAGCTCACTCTTCAACCCCACTTCATTCACTCCTTAAGTGTTCTAATGGTGGAACAATTGCAGCAGAGCAGCCACAGGCAAGCTATTAGATATAGATGTCTAAGAGCAACGGGCCTTCCTTCTGCTAAAACCAAGCTATTTATACCTATCAAACATGGAAAAGCTATAACCTTTAAGAAAATAAATATCGAGCCAGATGTTTGTAGCATACATGATTGATATGATTATAAACTTTCAGCTACAATACACTCTTACCACATCAATTAATCATATTCTACATTTTGCCATAAAGACAAGAAACTGAACTGGAAAAACAGGCTTAATCCGCGATCATTTAGGGTCTTTTTTTAATCCTTTGACAAAGTATAAAACTTCCAGGAATCGAAAGCACTGGAAGTTACACAACAGCATATATAATAATATTAATAATATACCAATATTCAAAGAAAATCACAAATATATATATAGTCTGGTGTAGGGTTATACTATTTATATACAGAAATAAATAAATACAACCATAATAAACTGTTTATATGTACATTTAATTTTTTGTCAGCTTGTCTATAGATATTATATACTAATAACTTTATTATGCAGTAAATAAAATGGGCTCAGTGTATTTACCAGTGGCTAGACAGATTTAGCTAAAGATTACTGGTAAAAACGGTGAAGAAAGACCCTAACCCTTTTATCCTATATATTAGACTACACAGGTGTAATGTAAAACAAAGCAATTACACATAAGAATGTGATCCTATGCATTTATAAACAATGTATATGTCCGTATATTACAACATAAAGTGATGAGAAGCACCCAGAAAACCAGCTGGCTGCAAAGCCTTCTTTTAAAATGGGATTAGGTGGTTGTTGTCTGAAGCGGACATGTGAGCAAGATGAAACAAAGGGACAAAAAAAGGTCAATGGTATCCTGCTACTTTTACCTGGAGAGCGACATGGAGGGTGGCACAAAGGATGGCGGGGAGAGAAGAAGGGGACTAATAGAAGATGAGGAGAGCAGCATGGTGAATCACTCGCTAATCCTCCGCTTCCTCTAAGCCGGTGTAATTAGGACATGGGGGATTGCACCGTGACAGGGGATGCTTCTGGACCTCCTTGCTTTTTTTTACCCCCCCTTCTCTTTTGTTTATTGCTTTTTGACTTTAGCCTGGTTTTATTGCAGTTTGTCATCTAAATATAGCAAACCTGTGTCTTTATTGTGTGTGCATCGCAGCATGTTCACCCATAAGCAACACAAACATCCGCAGCGTGCCCGAAACACGCACCTTTTATTTCTACTCACTACTGCTCACTGCTGGGAGATGCAAATGAGGGTGCACTCCTTTCTGCTGCTTCGGTCGCTGTGTGACACCCTCAGATTGTATTTGGGCTAATTTGCGGAATTCAAACGGACTGTTTCGGTCCGACAACACTCCACCACACGGAAACAAATACAAACATGTGATCAAAGGGGGGCTAGAACGCGCCTACGGAGTGGGAGCACAGTATGGACCAGATTTGAAACCGGAGAGGCTGATCAGCATCTTTGTGCGCGTTAATAGCCTTAATCTACTTCCTTCCCCGAGTAGACGACAAGGAACGTTGCCTTGGCCCATTTAGACAGACGCTTTGCGCAATAAATGCAGTGAGAAAGAGAAAAGAAGAGAAAGCGAAGATGAAAAAAAAAGAACAGCGGAGAGAATCTGAGCCTCACCAGCTCATTACAGAAATCCTGTTTCTATCCAAGGAGAAAACAGGTTTTAAACACCCTATTAAGGAGAGAATGAAGGAAACCCTTTTGTTGCTAATTGGGTCATCTTTTGAAGTACATTTCGTATAACGTAGCCATATAACTTCAATGATGCTATTTCCAACACTCTAGATCTTAGAGGTCTCTTCTTTAACTGATTTAGTTTCTAAAATTAGGCGCCGTGGCCCGGTCCTGATATTTGGCGCAAGACAGCAAGGATAAACAGATCCAATATCCCATCCAAAGTCCTGTTACATTTGTTGAGTTAAATCCTTTCATTGGATTTTATTGTGTGTCTCTTGCCCTCTGTGTCTCTGCCATTGTTTGTCACTCTTCTTTCTTTGTTCAAGTCATTTTTCCCAAGTGTACTGTCTGAGCAGGATTAGGTATTAAGTGTTTCTGATTCTCTGTCTCAGCAGAGCAATAAATAAGATACAACAACACTTACACTCATAAGTACTGTAAACACAGTCAACGCTACTATTACTATTGCATTGGGCTTATGTGTTAATCACACGACCTTGGCTATTTTTGCATGTGGAATGAAAATAAGCTTTATACTATTTCGCCAAGAACATGCCAAAATAGAGGATTCTGAAAGCCTTATGCTTATCTTCCCCTTGGAGGGAACAGATCAAACTCTACAAAGACAGGGTAGGTGCAACATCGGCCCTGATGCACACCAAGAATTAAGTGACTGACTTGGAGTTACGTGTAAAGACATCACAAAAACTAACTCATCATAATTATTCACCAGAAGGGTTGGGAGGGATTTTACTTGGTTGTTGGAGGAAAAGCTAGATGTGCTGACGCTTTACAATGATATCTTTCACATTCAATTGTGAGATATACTGCACTATAACTAGATTAAATTTAGCAAAGTAAGGGGACTGTAAAAGCACGCGTTTGGAACAATGATATACAACCTGAACTTTGTGGCGTAAAGTTGAATCCCAGAACCTGTACAGTACATGGCCCTCAAACAGTGTGTACTGGTACCATCAGAATGCCTGTTCCATCTCCCAGCAGAAGGAAAAGGGGTGTGGGGACACACCACCTGTAAAGCTAGCTGCCGTGCCGCATAGCAGCACTCCATGAATCCTCCATCACCCTCATGAGACTATTACATGCAAGAAGAGAACGGCCCGCCTTAGCATGTAGGCATTTGATCAATTGTGCCAGTGAGCAGCAGTGGAGCCCCCCTAAGGATATTGGCGGGTGTTGAACAGCGGCTGAGTCGAAAGGTGGAGAGGGGAAGGTTGAGTCGATGGGGTTGGCTTTCTCAGCCCCGGGGCCTAACACATTTACAGAGTTAACTGACACACTTTGGATGTATTAGCCACAGTGAGCTCTGCCAACCTCTCCTCCTCCTCCTCCTCCTCCTCCTCCTCAAATCGCCGTCTGTCACTACAATCTCCCCTCCACGCAGGGGTGGGGAACATGCCTAGTGTTTCAGCAACATTGCTTTAGCATTGATGTTTCGTCTGTTCTCTACAGCCAAATTGGTGTTTGCTGTCTAGACACTGCATGCTTGCTTCTATGTATGGATAAACACGCGCTCGCACTAACACTCTCCCCTCGTCTGTTTATGAGTACGATTAGATTAAAAGAAACCGACGGAAATGCAATAACGGTCTATTAGTCCATCCGTCAGGAGGGATAATCATTTCAAATAGAAATGTGTTTTCCATCTCACTATCTAATTTACACTTTCTTTGCCGCTCTATCTGTTTCACTCCTGAGACTCGGTTATGAAGCAAAGTCTTTCAAATGGACTGGGTTAAAGTCCGGCGCGCTGCAATAGAACACAACTAAATAGAAATGTACAGCAGTAAACACAACTGATGAGCGTGTGAGAAAGAAAGCCCAAAGGCTGGAGGACCGCAACTCTCCCTCTGACAAATGCGTGCGTTGAATTGGGAGGTGAGAAAAACAACTCAATTCTATGTGGCGGTGGTTTAAGATTAGGGTCAAAGATTAGAGGGCTTACACAAGATAAGAATAGGATTAAAAGAGCTCAGAGATGTAGAATTACAGATCAGAGAACTGCTGAAAACACACCTGAATTGTAAACAAATTCAGCAACCACCTGCCTTGGTGGGCAATCCAGGCATCAAAGGGGGTTTTCCTGATGAGAGGAGGGGAGGTGAGTGTTATGGAAGCAGCATCCAATATTCCAGAGAGAAATGCAGCACACAACACAAGATGCCCCTACATTACGTCTGTTAGATTTGGGATTAATGGACTCCAGAGAGGCCTGGACACACACATGCAGGAACACTGACGTACACACACAGACACAAAATCTACTACCACAACCCCGCCTGATATGATTCATAACCCGGGCCAGCAAAGCACTAGTATATTAAATATACTAAAAATATATATTCTTGTAACTCTCCAAAGCAAACTCTCTATTGCAACATGACACTTGTTGTAAGTCAGTGAAGACAGTTCATATCATTCCATTGAGTGCTGTGTTCGAGTCCAAGCTTTCCATGAAAGCAGCGCAGGCTCTTTCCAGTTGTGTATGAAAGATTGTTTGGAAGGGGTTCTTTATTTTTGCTTGTCAAATTACAAAGCACATGCCCAGGCACTCACACACATGCATGCATGCATGCATACGTGCACACACAGCCGTAAGATGCCTCCGAGCTCCAATGAGTTCATGCAAATTAGAAAAATGCAAATTCTGTTGGTACGGCTCAGCTGTCCTCTGATGCATTTTGAGGAAAACACGACAGAATGGAGGGAACGCACAATGAATCTATTTGCTTTAATCTCGACAGGCAGAAACACAGCCTAATCCCACCCCTGACTCTCTCTTTCCACCCCACTGCCCAGACTATCCCCATTCTGCCACCCTGCTCCTGCATCCCCTGCCCTCTGGGCTGAAATCACAGGTGCAGGCAAATAGAAACCACTGGGTGGAAAATGCTCGTTGACAGCATTCTGGTGTGTTTGCGATTGGTCAGTGAACAATGAGGGAGTTTCCTGAACCACTTGTCGTGCGCATGGAACAGCTGGACACCAACACCAGGCTCAGATCAGGGTGGGAAGAGACCATGCGGAACAACAGGAAAACTAAAATGAGATTTAGCAGAGCTTAAGCTCACTGTCAAATCTCAGAGAAATTCACAGAGTGCACAAACAAATCTAAGTCTCAGTTATTGGCAAGACACTTTCAAAGATTCTGACTGCACCCAAATGTGTTTTCAAGTAGACGAGGTTCACAAGGATACAAACATCTCTATAAGGTATGATTCATCTAATGTTGCATTCTTGGATTTGTTAGATTCTTATTCACTGGCCAGAAGAAATGGTCATAATTTAGAAGCTCAAAGCTGAAACCGAAGAAGGTGGACATAACCTGTTGTTCTGAATGTCTTGAATTCAGATGCGGTTACCCGGGATACGGCAGCAGCAAAAGTGTTTTTTTTCTCCATTGTCAGTGTGTAATAATTGAATGACTGGCTCTGCTGTTGCCTGCCTCTTCTCTTTGGGGCGAGTGAGGACTCACAGCCGAACCAGCTCTCATCCACATGATCATCCTGAGCAGCATTATCACAATCTAGGGAACTAGATTATCCCTGGGCTCAAAACTTCATCCCCTCTGATCCCCACTTGGGAGGGGATGAGCGGCTGCACAGGGGACCATCAACCCGATTTCCCACTTGTTAATCAAGGCAGATTTTGATCACCTTCAGGGACAGATGGGAAACTGTTTTCGAAACATCATCCCAGAATGACCATTATGCTATCGAGGAAACTTCCACCAATGGCAAAAACTTCACAATGGTTCTAAGAAATCCCATAATAATCCAAGCAACTATTCTTTTTGAACTATATTGGATATAGCCGACGACATTTCAATATATAAATCTGTGTGCTGCATTTTATTTTTTATTTTATAAGATGTAATTGGGCTATAAAAATGCATTGCTACTACACACGTTTTGATGAATATTTTTAACTAACGGCAGCAACAGAAAGATGAGTGAATCTGGTGCAAACTAGTGGTAGTAACATGTATATAATATACACATACATAGGTTGAGTGGGGTTCTGAGTGGTGTTCTCTTTAAAGCTTGTTACCGAAAAAAACGACACATCTGCAACTCTTCCAAACGTCTACCTCACCGTGGTGTGAATTTTAATGAAGTGCGCGTGTGTGTAAAGCAGAAGAGGAGGTGCAAACACCCATAAGCTCTGTATGAAGATCCATCACACTTCCTTGTTTACACTGCAAGCCTTCGAAATCTCCGTAATAGATCTTTGTTGTGGTTTGGGTTGGTATGGGATGGCGAGGTCAGCTGTTAATTGACTGCTGGTAATTACAAATGCATCTTAAGCTTGCGGACATTGTCCGTGGGGGCTTCTGAGACCAGCTTTGCAACCAATGCACCGCGCAGATTGCAGCAATGCTCAGACAATGGCACAACTGCCATTCATGCGGTTTTTATTTTAGACACTTAAGATCAGATCAACGTGCTGCTCCTCGTCATTTAAATGTTCATACACATCGCTGCTTCAACTCTTCCATTCTTGGCCAGCAGCCGTAAGGATATGCTTCCCCTCTGTGAGGCTGCTTCCCCGGGATGGGAGGCAGCGCAGGGAGAATAGTAGCCACCCAATTAAAGCTGTGTTGGCCTCGCAATTCCTCAAGGTATTGCCATGTGACAGTTTAATTAACCAAGGCCCTTATCTTAATTTAGCAGGATCAAAAAGTAACAAACTGAGGTTATCTGAAAAAAACACTCCCAGTCGCCATCCTTACATACTCACCACAACACACACACACACACACACACACACACACACACACACTCAAACGTCCACGCGTCCACCCACACAGACACAGAGACGTTCTCCACCAAGTCATGGTACAGTGTCACACATGTAATACAGACATTTTAAGAAGTCATACAGCTAGCTAGTGTTGCCATCCACACAGATCACTAATGAATTGCTTTGTGCTACATCCAGTAGGGTTTGCAAGGGTTGGCCTAATGACACACTTGCACACACTGGGGCGATTGCACGGTTGGCAGTGTTTTCTTTTGTTTGAATCGGTAGCTCAGGGAATGTGGGGAGTTAGGCAGCATGCTAGTAGGGCCAATCTCCCATGGAGCCCGCCTGCTGTCCCGCCCTTCTTCATTAACCCATCCATCCATGAGCTCTTTCTACTCATAATCTGATCATCATCAACTGGTTGCAATGTTTCTTCCTTGATGTTCTTTTTTTCCAATTCACCAGTTGGGTTCACTCACTGTTGCTCTATACCCTTTCATATATCCAATTTGTGTATTTTCTCTGACATTTCAGAGCATTCCATCAACCAAAATCATATTAAACCACATCGCCCTCTCTTTGTTTTTAGCAATTCCTCTTCTTTATATAAATACGCCATTATCTATTGCACTGCAGGCAGGGGATGAAAGGACAATACTAGTTATGGTTGAGCAGAGAAGAAGTCTTGATGCCTTAGACAGGCCAGGCCCATTTATCTCTCTGGTTCCTGATGCAGTGCAACACGGAGAAACAATGCTCCAGGGCACCACCATATTCATTCACATGAGAACAGGAAATAGACCAGAGCAGGCGGCCCTTTGCTTGCATCTTACTGATTCTGGTTCTACACAATTCAGTGTGCAGGGAGACTTTTACAAGACATTTCAAGCTTTTCAAAAAAAAAAAAAAAGAATTAAGTTTATTGGTATAAAATCAATACTCTCAGAAAAATGATCACAATGTGAATGTTACTGTCCCACCAAACCCGTATAAAAGTATGATAATCGAAAGCCAGGCTTGCATATGCTACTTTTCCACTGGATCTAGGTTGGGGAATAGTACATTATAATCTGCAAAAATGCCTCTGGTACCGAGCATAGATTATGGAGAACACAAATGTTGAGTTACAAGATTTAAAATAAGCAAGCAGTGGGATTACAGTGGGATGTTTTCAGATTAGAGAAAAAGTTGCATGAAAATATTTAATATTAAGATGGAATTGTCTGATGTAATACATTTGTTGAAAAGAGTAGTATCGATCATTTATCTTTATTTTTTCTTTATGTTTTGTTTTATCTGGACCCTGCATATTAAATAAAAGCTTGATTTAAAGTTTTTAATCTAATATTTCTGTCCATTAAAATACAAAACGTGGTGATTATGGTTCAACTCCATGTAAAACACCAGTTCCACTTTAGAGCATTTTACTGCAAACAACAACACGCAAACAATGTTCATTAATCTTCATTTGAAGCCCAGAACATCCGAGCAGCATCCCAAAGTGTTTTGTGTCATTCTCTTTTGTTTGATCCATTGTAGGAAGTCTGGCAGATTAGCTTAGTGTGGTCTGAACGGAAATGCATCCAACTCAAAAGACAAAAACTACAGATGGCAGCACTGCTTTGACGTGGTAGAATACCAACGAAAGTCTGCAAGGACGGCAAAGCTGCAACTTTGTGTATTGATTTATTTAATTCAACTTTCACTTGACTGGAAAAAATGCTAATACAAATAAGGACAGATACCAATTAACTCGAAAAATGACAAGTAGTAATAGGCTATAAAGCATAGGTTCAACAGTGTGGCTAATGTCTCTAGAATCACTACCAGCACACACATACATACACACACACACACACACACACCAGGCTGCCCATGGACAGCGGACAGATGGCCAAGGAATGGCTCTGGTCCAGGAAGTGACGGCGTTCTGTATCGTTATAATCTGCTCCCTAGTATTCTCCCTACTGCTGTGCTGGACAACATGGTTCACCCACTGAGCAGACACTGGAGCAGCTCGTCTGCTGCTCTGTCACACATTTTCTTTGAGTGGTGCCGTGACAACAAAGTAACTTGCATTTTGAGTGGCCCTTGATTCAAACACAGGAAACGTGGCCATTTCAACAGCCACCATTATTCGATGCGGCAAACCTACATAGCCAAGGACAGTGTAGCAGTAGCATCCTCTACGACTCGTACAATCAGCCTTTTACAAATCAGTCATGGATTTACCAAAGGAGGGTTTCACTTCAGTCAGTGAATCCAAGCAAATGGCCACACGCTGCTTATTCGGATAGTGCCGCTGTTTGTTGATTTCCTTTAAACTAGAGCACCATCTCTACTCAGTGAATCCAGTGTTGGAGCTTCTGTCTTAAAATATCTATCAGAATGTGTAACAGCATCCTATCTGTCTGTGCTGTAATCCCAAATGTAACTAAGCTTTCGAGATGAATGGTTCATCCCTGAAAAGAACAATCAACAAAAACACGTAGGCTGTAATGCCATGGGCCTCAGCCACACACTGATAATTCATTTATAGTGCAGAGCAACATCTACAAGGTCGTAGTTCATGCAATTGCAAAGAGAAAAACTCCCAACAGAAGCATATCTGTGATAAGGCAGCTGATTAATGCACTGGATTTTTTCTCATGTGTATATCGTACACGTGGGAGGTAGAACTGGATTGGCAGGTTTTGTTTTTTTACCCGTGTGACAACACACAATCCGGAGGATAATGTAGGTTACTATTGTGTTTACAGCCAGTAAGTCTGTGCGTGCATGTATAAACTGTAAACACGAGATATGCAAACTCATCAAACTTCTATTACACACAAATGAGCCATTAAAGCAAAACATATTCAAATTCCTCAGCAGGTGGGGCCTGTGACCGAGAACAGGGACGGAAAATCATCTCCAGCTAGTTCTGACAGATCGACGTCGAAAGAGTGCGCATGTATAAAATCTGCTTTTCAGGGAGGGGAGTAAGACTGACAAAGAACGAATTACAATATCACTGAGGGTTTACTGAACCCATCGGAGGATGAAACTTTAACACTACGGTTGAAGAGTGATTAACTTTAAATCTCCATGACTCTGGACTAATCCTCATCCTCGGTGCAGCTCCGTGTTTTAACGGATCTTGAATAGCATTTCCACAGCATTTAACGGCCCTGTGTGTTTTTTTCTTTTTAACATCTAATACGAGTGAACACTCACTTGGAATAATACCCTGTAATGTGCTCATTACCGAGCGGAGTGAGGAGAAAGGGCTGGCGTGAGCGTTTAGGGGCTGCAGCCCTCATTGGAAGGTGCAGGAGAAAAGCGATCCCAATGGGATCTTTTAAGGATGAAGGTCCAATCATGCCATAATGGGCGGTTGTAATAGTACTCGGAGTGAAATAAGACATTTTTCCATAAACATGCCATAATTATTCACCGTGCCAACCAGAGTGGAGGGATAATGCCAGAGATTTATAGCCCAATTGCTAAGAGTCGGAGATATCCATCAGTCCTCCCCAACGCCGTGCTGCCACGGCGCTTGAGAGCGGCTCCACTGGCTGAATGAGGGATCAGGGGGTAAGCCGCCATGCAGGCGGGCTGAGGTTTAGTGGCCAGCCTAGCTCAATATCCCAGACACACACCAAGCACATGCGGGAGGACACAAGAATGGGCGTTACCCTTTGCAAACCTCAATCACAACAATGCAATTTAATACAACTTTTGTGTATTAAATGAAATAGACTAATCCCTATAAATCTTCCATAATGAGAGGGAAGAAATCCAAAGACTGTGATATTTCCCCTCCCTTCACCCCAAAAGATTTTAGGCTTTTCACAGGATTCTACTAGCTTAGCCGCAAATCGCCTCACTGCTGTGCGATACCACCATATCCCCCAAGAACGGGGTGAACACACCACGTGGCACACGTGTACGGGCACACACACACTCACTCACACACAAATCTGATTTGGCTTTGAGGGATGCTTCCTGGAGAGGTCCAGATTGCTGATGGTTCTAATTTTTCCACAACAGGAAAGTAGCTGGTGATGTTGTCAGGACTGAGGCGAGCCAGGGCAGCCCATGTTGAGCCGAGAAGATGAGGCGCAGGCAGGAGATGAAAGGCTGAATGAGACAAATCCTCTCCTTCAAATGGCTAGCACAGAAAGGGCATCTGGCTGCGGTTCTCAGATGTTGCTTGTTTTTGTGATCCACCACCCAATGTCAGGCGAGAGAGTTTGAGAGCTTTACAACACAACTGACAATTCACAAGGAGAAGCCGAAAAAATACCAGAATTTGTTGAATAACTACGACGGATGAGACCCGCGTTGGGGGGTGTGGGGGCGAAGAGGAGCTCTGCACTCGTAGTCACTTTGCCATGAGAGGGTTCACTGCAAAAACAGTGGACTGAATTAATCATGTTTAAACAAACGGGTGTGAGAGCCTCACGTGTAACCATGACTCCTCCATATGCTACCTGCTTGGACTAATGATTGTAAACTAACTAATTTAAATGCTCTGAAACGAAGCCTCTCCCGCAGCAGATGTTTGTCCATTAACCAGCGGAACAATTTGCTTAAACATTGTGTGAAGGATCCCATGTTAACACAATGAGTAGTCCCTGTCGCTTACATTCTAACGGGATGCTTTATAACAAGTCATATTGATTCTGCTCTTAACTTTGAAAAATAAAGTTCTTGCTGTACAGATTTATGTGGGAATGAAAGGTACATTTTTCATCCAAGTGTAAATCAATAAGAAATGATTGTGTTGTATTTGTTCTTTGTCACCAACGATAGATACTTTTACTAAGCACTGTAGGGGGGGGCTTAGAGAAGCATAACAGCATAAATTGGTGTCTTTTGTCCTCTTCTGATGAATAAATGTCTAAGTTTCTCGTTTGAAGCACGTTCCGGCTGTGGCCCCATCACATATCCATGGAGGAAGTGCGTCTTCAAGCAGCCCATCTTTGTTTCAGCCACATTTTGACATGCAATTGTGTTAAAGCAACATGAGTTTCTGTCGCTTTTTTTGTTTCAATAGGAAACTTTACATCTTAAAACAATAATTCACTCTTCAAGGATAACCCACATGAAGATACATGTTTTATCCACCAATGAAGAACTGTAATGTCTTGGTCACATGGGGGATAAACATTGGCATTCACAAGTAAAATGTTCTGCTATGAAATCAGCAAATGGCTTACAGTAGGCAACCATTATGAAATCCAGCAAGAAAGTGGTGTATTAGTAAGTAATGCGTCAACTGTACTGGCCTTAACTATTTGTGACAAAAAAAATAACATGCATGTCAATATTAAACACATAACAAGCTCATTGTGAAGCAATTTAAATAAAAATTCTGAATGATTTGAATTGCTACCTTTTATTTAAATGTGTCAGTACATGAATTATGACTAAGCTTGAATACAATGCCCCTTTTTAACAGCCAGATGAAGGTTTATTGAAGGCCATACTGAGCAGGATAAAGGTTGTCATGGCTACAAGTGTGAAAAGGGCATCTGATCTGACTTCTGACCAGTCAATTAATCTTGGAATTGCATTTTTGTATCAAAAGGTTTAGACGTGATTCAAAATTAATTGCTATGAATAAAAAATAAAAAATGAAGAAAAGAGATTGGAGGGACTTAAAACACTTTGGAAAAGTACAGTAATGCGTCTAAAGATTAAGACAGCCACAGGGGAACATTGGTGAATATTTAAGATGGATTAAAGTCTGAATATTGAGTTTGCTGCGTCTTAGTGTGGACTAGTAGAGAAAACCTACTATTCAACAAAACAACAGATAAAGACTTAATTTTCTCATGAATTTACAGATGAATAGATGTGAACCCTCTCTTTGGTTGGAAATATCACGAAGGCATTCTGCTTATCTTTGTTAGATTAAAACAACTTTTATATTTATTATGTTGGAGATAATAAAAAATGCTTATGATGAGCAAAAAAGTAGTGATATTCATCAGCACTACATCTTAATGTAAATGGGCTCTCATGGGCGTTCTATGTTCCCAGATCAATTATTCATGTGAGATACGTACAGTTATATAGTAGATATTCTATAATATCATAATGTCAAAAATACTTATTTAATGTGACATGTGTAGCGCATAGAGTGGCCAAATTGTATCATACTTAATAACTAAAATATCAACTTAAATACAACATTTTTCTTAACTGTAACAGTGTACAGTACATATGTCTCAATGTGCATTTGCATCATGGTGTGTGTGTTTATTGTGCGGGAGCAAAGGTATGAGACTTCCCTTATTTAAGCCACACACAAGAGGAGCGATCCTGAGGCCACAAATAACAGCGAAAAGTCAAATTTCACAGCCTTCTACTGCGCTGTCATAGGAAAACATCTCATAACTGTCGCTCCTCCCAGGATGTAGTATCACACCCTGCTCTGTCCCACACATGGCTCGATTGTAAAACAAATCAGGCGGGGTTCATTATCCCACTCTGATGGCAGCTAATTAGAACGGGTCAGCCGGGAGAGTCCAACTGTGTGCCAGTCAGAGCCGGCCCCTCGCCGCTCTTCTATCACCACGCTCCCCCTTTTTCCGTCAGACAGTGGTATCAGAGGGTAACATCTCCCCACACCACTGACGCCTGTCTGTTCGTGATAGCGACCGCGCCAGTCATGTGTAAGGAGGCGCGCGTCGTGCTGCCAGCCACCCCGCCGGAGAGCCGGGCGAGCCCCGCTTTCGACGCCTGCAGCAGACGCGCGGTGGAGCGTCAATTAAAAATGAATACGTTGCTGCGCTAATGCAGGGCTGATTAATCAGTTTGAGACCGGTCCCCAGTGCGACTATGTCGTTTGGAAGGAAACTGTACGGAATAAGGGGGAGGAAGATTAATTACAAGTATGGATGAGGGAGTTGAATGTGTGTTCTACCAATGGCTATGACCCCGGGAGAGCAAACATGAGGAAAGAAAAAAAAGCCCAAAAAGGATCACAAAATTAAAAAAACAAAACGGAACGGGGTACACACAGTTGTGTTCACACTTTAGGCCACAACCTACAGACTAAAGGCTAAGAACTGAAACTGGGTGAGGACTGATTTAGACTTGAACCACAGGATTTGGGCACTCACTGAGACAGTGGAAGAGGCTGCAGAGTCCTAGCAGGCGAGAGAAGAGAGAGCTACTGATAGTAATTGGGGAGGCTATCCTTGGAAAGGAACACAAGACTTAAGATGGGATGAGGGTCGGGGATTGGGGCTGTAGATGCTAAGTGCTGACATGTCAACAAAATAAGCCTGCGGGAAAACAAGCCCACGGACAGTGACCAATAACAAGCTCCCGTTCCTTTGTTTCCCTCCATCTGATAACAGATGTGCCTACATGTGTATAGTTCATGTGTGTGCATGTATGGACATTTTCTCTTAAACTACAGTCAATGTGGGCAAGCAGTTACTAGATTTCCATGAATAGTTCACATTTCATTTCATTTTTCTATTTTTTACAGAGTCCTCATTAATGTGCCACAAAATAACTACAATTAATTACCTTTAGGTGCGTCATGCTGCTTAAAACCAATTAGCAGATGGGACTTACCGGGGCACGAGGTGACCATCTTGCGATGCATCTCAAACCGCGCGTGGACGAAAAACAAAAACTTCTGAGCAGACGATATTGTCAATTGAGAGTCATACAATCACACCACAGTATTGTTTTCACCATGTCAATGTCTGCTTGAAACATCTTTGCAACTTAAAACCGGCACACCGAAACGCTGCCGGAGCGATGTTCCCCATGCCTTGGCCTCGCGCCCCTGCCCTCCGCCACAGCTCTGCTAAGCCTGCATGTTATTGGCTAAACACAGCCAGCTGGAGCCAGTTAACGGTCTAATCTCACACCAATCGACTTCCCCAAACAAGGAGAGGAAGAGGAGGGCAACGAAAGTTGTGCCGTCGCGGTGAAAGCGGTGGAGTGTGAGGATAACCGGGAGGGGCAGCGGGGGAGGGAGACAACCCAAAGGTGCACGGGCAGCACACCAACAACAGCAATGTTGGGTTTGGACAGTTTGTATTAACTTAAAACTGCCAAACACAATTTTAGCTCTAATTGTCACGGCTTTGTGTGTCTGTTATACATGGGATTCTCACAGTCCCTCACGGACAGTTGAATAGGAACTTTTTCAAAATGAGAAGCATATGGAGCCGTTTAATTGGCCAATTCCTCTTGCCAACGCGTGTGGCATTTTTTGTTCGAAAAAAACCCAATGAAATAGAAAACAATTATGAAAAAAGGCTATCCACACAGACATGCATATTGCAGCACAGAGTGTTGCACAAATAGTCATTGTCCTTCCGCAAAGAGAAAAACAGCCCTTCTGTTCCCCGGATTAATGGCACCATTACACAGAACCCATGTTCAGCATACCGCGCTGTACTCCAGGATCCCATCTGTGAGATACATACTTCTCGGTGTCAAGGCTTTAGTGAGTTTGTATTTCTGTGTGAATGTATCGGTTTTTTTTTTTTACCTAACAGGCGGCGGCCCAAGCTGAAGAAGCTGCAGTGAGGAACTTACCATAGCAACCGCCTGTCAATACACACACGGATGGTCTTTAGTTCCTCCCCTGACCCCGGCACTAATCATGTGAGTCGGCCCGGGCGAGAGAGGACTGCGGCAACTCAGATCTGGGGAGTTATTGTTCTACACATGTCATGTGTAATGTGCCCGACCCCCAGCGCTTAGAATGATTATTCATATTTAATCACCACACTACGGAGCTACATCTCCTGCCGCTCACTAAGTCATTTTCCATGTTCCATTATCAAAGTTTCAGAGACGGGTGCTCGGGGAAGGGGGACTAAATGGAGAGGCTGAAGAAGTTGGGCTTATAAAAACATAATGGGCTTGTCTGCTTTGATAAACTGAGGACGTGTGTAGAATGCACACTCGCTAACACCCTCACACACACACACACACACACACACATTAAATGAGAAAAGTGCAGAGAACAAAGTAGGGGAGAATAAAGTAGCTAAGTACAAGTTCAGATTGTGAGCATTCAGGCAAGACAGGAGCTCAATCGCTGATACAAGCGACGGAAGCACCGGGGGGGGGGGGGGATTGATTGTCATTTGATTCCAACGTGTCAGGCTCGCGCGGCAACGTTCATTCCTCATGCAGCCAGATTTGACAATGAGGTCTCACCTTGCTCCAAAGGCGGTGGTTTCACTCCCGTAGCCTTTAGCTTGAGGGCCTCTTTTGCAGACATATCGCAGCAGGAGCCTTTGTTGGTGTCCTGGTCGCTGTCGGCCTGGTCACTGTCCCCATGACCACTGTCTCTGAGGCTCGCTCGCTCCGGGTCTTTGAATGTCGAACTACTACACGCGAGGAGAAAAAAAGGAAAGCACACACAGGCGATGTTAGTACTGGGAGCTCGGAACATCATTTCTCTAGGCCTTCTTTACCCGGAGAGGAGGTTTAGACACAACATGAAACATTGATGAGCATCCACGAGCGCTTAAGTAAAATGAAAAAATGTTTATTACAATAGGATTCATACTATAATAAAATGCTTTAAAAAGTATTGTACAGCAGGGTAAACAAGCCTAAAGATAAAACTAAGATGAACAAGCTTGTTGTAAATGATTATATTTTATGTATTAAAAAAGAATTGAGCTCATTAAATGTTGATTGTCCATTGTGTTACTGTTTATTACTGCAGTTTGGACTATTGGCGAAAAAAAGGTCCGATGTGTAGTGAATGATATGGATCCCAACGCTTACCTTTGAACAAACTGTTGTCTGCTACCCATGTAATTAGGCTCAGTGGGGAAATTGTCCGTCTGTGGGGAAGAAAGAGAGAAAGAAAAAAGAAAAATTAGTCCTGCTGTGACACAAGATCTCCCAGTAACAAATGATTAATTGCGCAGAAAAAAAAATGACTGGAGAGAACAGAGTAGGGGGAATTAAAATACTGGGGTGGTGAGCTCCATATTGTTTGGGTTTGAGCTTTTCATTGACCACATAAAGCAGGCTAATTAGCTTCCCAAGAGTAAACCGCAGAGCTGAACATCTAATCTGGCAGACTTAATCAATAACTGCAAGGACAATAGCCTTGATGAGCATACGAGAACGTGTCAGCTAAACATCTAGTAACGACATTACGCCACTATTTGTGAAGAAATCAAAATACAATTTGCTAGTTTCCCACACATCACTGTGGGACTCTGTTGACTGTGACAACACTATATTTATACCTACAGAAACATTTTCATGTGTTTAAGATGAGGTGTCAAATCATACACAGGGTTTTCATGCTATGTTTTATGAAAAAACAACACGCACATACCCCGTAAATGCTAGCGTACTCATGTACACAGGAGGAGACACTAAAGAAAGTAGTCTAAGAGAAACATTAACACATGTTGTTGCATGTATGATTAAACACAACTAACGGAATGCTCCTATACTGCGTAAACCCCTCTCAACCTTCAGCACAGTATGCAGCAGTGCATTATAGACGGTATCAATCACATTGGCACAGGAATGGCTCTCTCAAAATAGAGAGTTTTTAATCATGTCGATTGATTTAAAAGGTCACAGAAATCCGAGTTTATCCCTGGCATTTACAGAAATGCCTGCCAACTTAACCAATATAAAAAAAAACTGATGTAAAAGCAGTTATGTGTATATACTTTACTGTAAACCACAAATAACTTAAACAGCAAGAAAAAAGGTGTTTCTTCATTTTAAACCATCTCAGGAATACTTCTAAGCCGCTGTTGAGTAGAGGTGGGAAGTAGGGCGGGCTTCGTGGACAAATAACTTGTTATTGAAATTGCAACAACAACGTTGTAGGATTGAATTGGTGGTTTTACAAAATATTCACACAATCATATTTGTGATCAATAAATCACAAGTAAATGTTAAGCATCTTTATCTACCAATATTTACCAAAGAATGCAATCAGGACATGGGCATACATGATTGTCTATTTGCTGATCTATGATTATCATTGCTCATAAACAACAGATATATTTTTAAATGTATCAAAGCAGAGCTATTATGATGGGTTCAGTAAAAAACATTATTGGGGTGAAGGAAAGATATGAAAATATCCTAATGCGTTCAAATCCAATCTGGTCAAATGTAAAAAAGTAATAACTATAACAGATTAAAATGATACAATTTGGATTTTTGTATGGTTTACAGCAAATTAGAAGTGGTTGGAAATAACTTTAGGACTGTGGCAACAACTAGTTAGTAATGCGATCTGTGAAACGATCACAACTGAGTTGCATCCTTTAAACAAAAAAGGGAGGAAAAGACAACACTTGCCATATTACAAAACGTCCAAAATTCAAGGAGATAGCTGGTCTCAAATTACGATATCGATACATTTTTGATTTATTACCCATTCCTAATAGGAAAAGTGAAAGCAATTGGCTTCCTGAAGTTATAGCAGTACAATGTCATGTTTAGTGAGTAATGTCTCCCTGAGCCAAGCTTTTTCACATGCACAGCTTGACTCACAGTCAATAGAGTATTTCAATGTCATCCGTGCTCTGCAGCGGCTCAGTGTGAAAGCATGTGTGTGAAGGTCAGACAGGCCACCTCAGTATTTTGACCTTCCATGCTTTTGCCATCACCTTTATCACTACGTAAACACTCTATTCCACCTCAGCCTTCGCCAAGATAAAAAGAAAACACCCACAGAATATATCAAAAGACTGGAATTTGACCACGGAGAAAGAGAAGAATGGATGTTTGAAATCGTTTGGCATTGAAATGATGATGAAGGAAGTCTTTATAATATTGTGACCCTTTTGTGCTTGTAGGATCAGGTACTTGTCCTTGGACACACTTTTCAATCAGCTCAGCTCCGTTTGCAAGGAATGACACATTAGCAGATAAAAACAAGTTTAATAGTGGCAGGATGTAATTTTCTTTCCACACCTGTCCAAGCAGAGCAAACATCAAAATGATATAACGTGCACATAAGAGATTTTGCATATTTACAATAGACAAAATTGCGGTGGATGAACTAAACTAGAAACAGCAATTTGTGGCAAGTGGCATTTACATCCTGCGGCACGGTATTCACACTTGGATTTATTTCATCTCCAAAAGAAAAAAGAAAAGTAGCATGTGCTCTATATCTATCTACCGCCTACCAGCTCAGCAAGCCAATAAAAAGCACATTACGCCACTTCATAGAGACCTCTTTCCTGCCAATTAGAGTCCAGGCTGATCTGAAGCCTCCATCTCTTCCTGTCTGTCTGTAACTGCCCAGCTCTTTGACTACAATGGGCCACTTTCCAATTAAGAGATCAATAAAGGCCAGTATGCGCTGTGTTTGTACTTAGCCAGTCAGAGCCAACAACGAACGCAGGATAATTTGAGGGAGGCGGGGGGGTGATACATATTGGCTAGATTTCCAGTAGTTTTGATATTAATATTAGACCCTGAATTATACGGTACATGCATTAATTTAGCTTTGAAGGTATCATTGAGTATTTTGTGTTGCAGTTCTTGAATTCTTATTTCCCCTTGTGAAACTTCTTGAAAATAACTGAATTGAACTGCAGTGAATTGAAGTGAATTGAATAGCGCTGAACTAAACTGACTTAAATAGAATAGACCGAAACCTTAGAATCTGTGTTTTTTGACCTAAACTATGATATTTTGACGGTACTGCTTCAGAGAAACAGGACCTATTCATCTGTGATTCAGGTGGACCGAACTTTGTGTAGATATCAGCAGGTGAGTTTCATTGATAGTGTGGATGGGAAGTGCAAAAGCCTATTGTGGAATTGTATGTTGTGTTAAGCCCATGCAGCAAGGCCACAAAGGTCAGATGGATACTCAGTACAATGAGGCTGAGTAAGTGTAAAAAGCTGCACTCTATTCTGTATTCCCATTGAGACCCTAAGACTGACCGGGCAGACAAAGGGCAGAGTGAGACAAATGGGAAGAGCATATTGGAGTGCTACTCTGCTCTCACGCATTGTTGGTGCATTTTGGGACACCTGCAGTATGTGTGTGCATCTGGGTGTGTTGTTTGTACACGTGTGTTCGATATCTTATGTATTCAAGAGGAAAAATTGCAGCCTCTCTTTCACACATCAGCGGACAGCTCTCCGGGATGCGCAAGAACGAAAGCACACCCCCTCTCTTTACCTACTCATGCTCGGCATGATACATGCATTTGTCCTTTACGGTATTCCAAAAACACAAAAAAGTACCACTCACTCTTTGAGTGTGTGTGTGAGTGCATGCGTTTTTGCGCGTGGGAGGGTGTGAGCCGTTCCAAATCCACCATCACCTTGTCACTGAGCCAAAGACATGTGGACTGCAGTTTTTCATTTTAATTTGATTAACTATGCCTCTGTTGTGTACGCGAAGGCAACATCACCACTGAGGGAAAACTAGATCATTCTTTTGGGAATAAACTGTCCAAGTAGCTCAGCAACAGCCAAATGGGGAGGGTGGGTAAAGGATAAAACAGCGACATTGAGCCCAAACGGAAAGAAAAGCCGTCAGAGGCGGGGGATGCTGCCTGAGCAGGATACAGGAACACTGAAATAAGGCGAGGAACGGCAAAGTGAAAGATAAGAACGCAAGCAAGGGAAAAGAGGCGGGGAAACTAGACAATAATTAGACTGCATTGATTATCTAGTGGCTGAGTAGCAATTTTAAGTGATCAAATCTAATTAGCTGGTCCTATACATCTTCCTGGAGATAACAGAGCCATCAATCAATGGGCTTAAGTGAACTTAAAGCCATCACAGTCTACTGCCTGCTAAATATCTTCCAGTATCTTCCAAATAACTTACAAGAGGTCAGGTCCAAATGAATCCCTGAGAAGTAAGGAAAATGAAGACCAGACAGATTTCAGCCACAATGAAGCCTTATCAGTCCAGACGGACACGTCGCTAATGATTCTGCAGAGCACTTAAATTGTGCGTTGGACAAAGAACATTTCACACGTTTGAAGAGGAGTTTGGATTTCAAGGGGACATGGTTTGTTGGTATTTTAGATTCCCTTCCCCATAGTCATTCGCGGAAGAAGTGAAATGTCTGAAGGAAAAGAACATCCCTTGTTGTCAGTTAATGGTAAATATTGATGAAAAATATAAACCACATCTTTTGCAAACTATTCACAAATGCTGCTACAAAGAAAGCTATGCTGATAAAATATGTTGTGGACTAAAGTATATGTATATGTTAGTTAAACATGCATGTCCCAAGCGTGACTAAGTGCAGCTATAAATAAATGGCATTGAGAGGGCATGCTCTAGAAAAAGACTATTACAAAAAAAAAGACTACTACAAGTATTTGGTTTTGAAGTGGTCCCAAAAGTTGTCCACTAAAATATAACCACATAGATTTTTGGAGTTCTGCTAGTTTCTGTTGGAGATATTGAGCCGTCCATTTATTTTACAGCAGGGTTTATAGCACCTTCACAGCGGTGTGGATGTGTTTTAAGTAAAAACAACTTCTGCATTTTGCTTACCTGAAACCAGCTGCGTGTTCAACTGGGATTGTTATGTTTAATCACAGCCCTCCTTAAAGGAATATTTTCAGAGTCAGGATTAAACGTCTCCTGTGGCTTGCTATCCATGAGGTGGAAGGCCCAGTGGGTGCCTTGCCGCACTACACATGCTCGTCACTGCTCAGACCACGACACAACGCGGCGAAAAATAATGTTTGTCTACAGCTAGTCGCCTGCAATCATTGTGTGGATTCTCTTGCATACCACAATGTTTGTTGATGGCAGGTGACCACAACGGTCACATGAATGAGTGAGCTGACACTCCGTGTGACAAATGGCCCTAAACTTGTACATGTAAAATTTTTACTAATATGCAACGGATTCTTTTTTTATTTTATGGATAGAACAATATGTACCATGGAATATTTTGGGAATATGAGCAGGAAAGGAATGACATACTTCGATAAGGCATGAGCTGAGAAGTCAGTGCCAGTGTAATAGTGACATCTCAGTCGAGACCGTAGAAGAATTCTAGCGATTATCTGTCCCACCTCTGGTGATAAGTAATTTCAATTATATCTCAAATGGACAAGTCTCTAATCGAAATACCTCTCAAGCTGAATAAAGAAGCACAAATTTACACATTTGTCAGAGTTGACATATTGTGACCGTGTTCTTTGTTGGTGCTGTTTGTAAGAATTGCCGGCTTATTATGAAGCAGTCGGTTCTAATCCAACTTCATTGGCTCATCTTGTTAATCATCCTGCCTTTATTCATAACACAAACCTTTTTATTTAAACGTTCAATGCGACCAGAATGAGGTTGTTTTATTATCTTTGTTAAATAGGGCAAAGTTGCAGTTTGGAGGCTTTTACATACAGTCGGGTAAAAAGAAAGACGAAAAAACACAACAACACAAACAACATCATATTCATAATTAATATGGAACCACTCAAAGATTGCCTATTATTTTGCTTGAGCATTCCGTGTCAGGAGAGAGGTCTATTAGGAGCCTAGTGGAAAGCTTCAAGTTGTGGCACAACTGTTCTTGTTTTTAAATCATCCTCACTCTCAAACACAGCCACTTGATTTAGTGAAGGCACCAAAATGAAATGGTTGACATTCCAACCACACACATTGTAGGGGACTTAAATACTCAAGGGGGGAAATACAAAAGAGAAAAGGCAGAACGAAGGGATGCGCAGGGGAGGGGGGGGGGGGGGGGGGTGAGGGGGCTGTGCTTGCCTCTATTCATCAAGAGAGACAGGACACCACTGATTTCCTTCAACCTGTGTGGTCACTGCTACTTATTTTCCCTTTTGAGGAAGAGCAGTCATAATTTCCTCTTCAGTGTCTAAATTAATTATTTGGTCAACTTTCTAAGGTAGTTAACTCATGTAAAAAAGCGACAGCTAGATTTGCCTTAAAGGAGCAGCGCGTTCGATTTAGTGTCACCAACTGAATACCCCTCCTTTGCCACGAGTTGGCCTTCGGTTAACGTGGAAATGGGAAAAGGCTTCACTGACCTGGTGCAGCGTGGCGGACTCTGGGACGGGGACTATGTACATAAAATCAGTATTAACTAATTATGCACGTATGGAAAAACATAGGAATGAATTTTATATGGTCAACAAAGCATTGTTTAAAAGATGCAAACCTGAGCGTGTGCATCATACCTTGAACATGTTTTCCTCTCTGACATACACAGTGCACACACAGACATACCATAATAGCTGCTTGATATAATGGAGTATCTTGTTTCATAATGCACCAGGAATTGAATGATGTGCCAAACTGAATCCTGTAGAAGCAAAATGACTCAGAAGGCTGGTCAAGTAGAGATTAAAAAAAGCATAATCTGTTTACCACAAATTACCAAAAATATATAATAATCATTTTTTTCCCTTTTAACCACTATGCATGTAATTGATTTATTAATTGACTGATTAAGCTATTATTCAATGTATCTTTCTTATCTAACTAAAAAGGACATCATTACCCAAAAAGCGTTATGATGTTGACCAACATCCCCTCGGGTAAAGATTACATTAAGCTGCCACAATTTTTTCTTTTGGCTAAATTGGAAGTAAATGATGCAAATTTCGATGTGACGACTGCCACAATGAAGCTGTGGTTTGAAATGAAATAAACAGAATTCAAGTGTTACAGTTGAGAAACACACATCTTTGTTTTTAACCAGAACAAACACCGGATGGAGAGTGGTGTATGTTACAAACCCCAAACTATGAGAACATGATACAGGTCCAGTTTGTGACATCAGTGGTTAAGGTATTGATACACGTCAGGTTTGGATTTGCAAACAGTAATAAAGATGTCAACAACTCCCAGGACGGAGGGTTTTGTTTAGAAAGTACATCTTATAAAACAGATCTTTACTTGGATTTTCTTTAAAATGTTTCTTTTTTTAATCATCTCTTTTAATCATCTCAACCCCTGAATCCGTTTTTTTAGATTGTTTTTTTTTAGATAAGAAAGGAAAGTAACAAGGAAGCATGCTTTTAACCGTCAGGACACATTGGAGAACAGCACACGTGTACATTTTACGACATGAATGAACCTCTGTTGCTCCTGAGCCATTACTATGAGGTGCAGTCACATCTGTATGTTATATATTCAAGCAGCCTGTCCATGCGTTGGCAGTCACACTACGCTAGGCTAGACTTATCTCTACACAGAGTCCAACAGGAAGAGGTTGTTACACCCTCTCTACCCCATGTTGCCCGACCCCTCCCCAGTGGCCTTGAGTTCAAATATAACACAGGTATTACAGGCCCAATCATGTTCAAAATGATTTTCTTAAATATTACTTCTGTATGTATTCAGTTCCAGGCAGCATCACCTTCTGAAAATACCACAACGCGGACTATTCAGCAGCCAGTATCAGAGAAAAAACTGACTGCTTTGAAGGGGAAGGACGGCACAAGATGGCACATTTGTATTCCTATCAATAAGATCCACTTCTGTGGCAGTTTAGCCCCAGAGGTAAAAGATAAATCCGGCATTTGACACATATATTTATTCAAATACAAAAAACCTAACCCAGCGGTTTGCTGCCTCTCTACAAATAGCAGTAATGTTTTCCCTCAATACTTTTCAGTGTGTTTCGTGTGGACACATTTAACCAGCTGGTCTGGGAAAAAAACAGGTTCTTTGTGAAGGGCTGCAGTTCTAGCCAGCAGTCTTTGTAGTGCTACACTTTTTGAAAAGTTCTTTGAAAGACTAATGGTTTCATTATGAAAGTTTTTTTTAATAACAGAACCCATTTGATAAAAAGTGATAATTTAAAGCAGTGGTTCTCAACTGGTCTGGCTCCGGGACCCACCATCACCCCTTAATGACAAGCCGCGACCCAAATCGATCGGTCAACGGGGGGTGCTAGCGGTGTCGACGTCGGCGGGGTGGGGGGGGGGGGGGGTGTCTGCTAGTGGTTAGTCTAGTATTCTCCCAGGGTTCTAGATTAAATCCTTGTAATATAAAAAAGGTTGTGGGTTTCATTCCCCGGTGGGTTGTCTTCTCTGTAGAATTGCCTGGTGGGTTCTTGTTAGCAACATTGTGAAGATGCAAAGTAGATCCAACCTCAAGAGAGGGTTCTATGTGGAACAATATAGAGATGGTGATTCAGGACTTGTTCATCAACAGTTACGACAACTTTGCCCTCAACTGAAGTGGTGAGTCAGCACTGGCCCCGCGTCCCCCTCATTAATCCATCCCCTGAAACTCCAAAGCGGTTACACAGAGTTTAACTGTCCCGTTGTTGTGTGCATTTTAAGATGGACTAGGACAAACAAGTACAGATGTAGTATTCCTATTGAGCAAGGGACAATGGGTGTATTTAGAAAATAACTACGTATACACTCAATCGTCTCTAAAAGGCCAAATTGCATGTTCTTCTGGTGCTGTTGAGCTGAGGATGAACCAGCTTTGAATGTTTACAATCTGCAACCCAAATCCTACTCATTCTGCCTTTAAAAGGACCACTTCTTGGTTGAGTGTTTGCAGCCTCGCAAACCAAATGTGTTTATGCTATCAACTGGTTTTTGTTGCTGTTAAAAGCACATATTTAGCACACTTTCATATTAGTAATATAAAGCCCTCTTATCCGGTATTTATATCAAATTTGACTACGGAAACAAGCATTTATAATTTTGTGTTGAGCAAACCAGCCATAAGTATGGTCTGGTTAGCTAGTTTACAAGAGTGAAGCCGAGGGCTCGAGAACAAAAACATGAAAGATTTAAATTATTCCATTTGAGTTGGTGGAAGAAAAAAACAAAAAAAGCCTTTCAGGGGATGAAAGGATTTTAGATATCTCCCCCAAGCCCAGAACCGAGGCCAGACGTAGATATATAAACACACACACACAAACATAAAACACACAGAATTCAAGAACAATATCAAGAACAAAGATCAATAAGTGCACGGACACACACACATACACACACACACACACACACACACACACACACTCACACACCTGGGTTCTGTCTGCATCTCCCCAAGCAAACACACACGCACAAACACAGGTGACCTATCTGCTGTTTATGTCCCAGGTCAGAGGGGTCAGAAAAAGGAGGAATAGGAGACGGGAAGGGTGCCGTCCACCCACCCAGGTATAAACGCCTAGTAAAAGCTCAAGCTTAAGGCTCCGTTGTCAAAGAGTTGGACGCCAGTTCCACCAAGTTTCTTTAAAGTCTGTCTGTGGTGCATTAAGTATCTGTCAGAACAGCTTTAGCATTAATCAGCTAGCGCACAGAAGAGACAATCACACACACACACACACACACTGAAACCCGGCCGACCTTCTCCTCAAATGCACGGATGAACCCCCCCTTCGAACCGCAGTCGTTTAAAGACACACACGGGCCAGAGCTCCCTCCCTCCCTCTCTCACAGTAGTCCATCTGCTTGGCTCGCTCCGCAGCAGCACCCATGTCTCTCCACCTGGGAGTACAACCACTCAGCATGTCAACTAGACGCCGGAGACGACGCGTTTCAGACAATGCGTGTGGGGAGAGGGGCTGTTTAACCCCATCAATCTGGAGGAAGGAGAGGACGACGGAGCAAAAAGATTTGAGGGGGAGGAAAGACGGGAAGGGAAGTATACACAAGTTCCATTCATCATCTTAGCAGTGGTGAGAGTGCACAAATAGCAAGATCTGTTCAGTGTTATCATCGAGCCAACGCTTCCATCCTGCTACTTCATTTATTAAGACTGTGCGCAGATCAATACGGCAGACATATACACTCTGTACTGTTGACAAGATAATCTCATCGTTATGAATTTGGCTTGGGTCGTCAGTAACATGAGCAATCGTATCGCTTATCTCAGATGACAAGAGCAGAGAGAGAGAGAGAAAGGGAATCCGGAAGGAGGGGAGGAGGGAGTTAGAGCAAGAGCGGTAGGAGGCAAGGAAGAAAGCAAGGGAGCACTAGATCTTTAGACTTTATCCTAAACAATGCTCAGAGCGATGGATAATGAAATACTGTATTTCAGTACCAAACAGACCAAAGATCAGTGAGAAACAAAAGAGAGAGCAAAGAGCAAAAAAGAAAAGAGCAAACCAGCAATTGATCTAAATACTAAAAGGCCCCCCAAAAAGATTCTAAGACGTAATCCCAGCAAGGGACCAATTGAGTACAACTGTGTAGTAGCATAGAAAAAGATGCAATCGGCCAAATAAACCATTTTCATTACGCCATCAGCCCTCAGCGTCGCCAATGCTACTCTAAAGAGCAGACAAAGTCAAACGTTTGATGACCAACCTTGTGTTCCGGGCCGCTTTGTGGGCCTTTTTGTTGAGGCTGAGAGTGCCAACTCGTTCGCCTCTGTTGCCACAAACACACACACACACACACCACTGCAGAGCACAGTGGCTGTGTGTGTCCACTCCTGTCAGACACACACAGGGCTTTAGACAGGGGAGTCCGTTTTCAAGCTGTTCTACACAGAGAAACAGGAGCAGAGGAGACCGGGGCATCTCTCCTATTAGACGGGCGGATCTTCTCTCGTACACACACAAACACACACACACACACACACACACAGACACAGTAGCAGGATTACATTGTTTGGACAGAAATCTTGTGAAAATTGCAAAGCAAACCTGAGTAATCCTGGAATAGACGACTGCAACGTATGGGGGAAGAGAGGCCCGTTCAAGGGCGGCTTTGTTTTTGACATATTCTTAGGTTATGTGAGGGAGCCAATAGTATTCATGGTATCTCCCGCCAATCAATTAATCACATTACTGAGGAAGCTGAAGAAGTGCTGAAGTCAAGGACTAAGAGAGAGGGATAAATCATTTCTCTTTTACTAATGAGATAGAAGGTGAGGAACAGATTCACATAACTCATTCTTTGGGCTGCGTGTTGTTCCTACTGCACATACCTAGGGATCACGGTGAAGGAAGACGGGGAAGAAATAAAAGCTCTCTCGGGTTGGACTGGTGCCACGACACAGCGGAGCGAGTTCCACTTTGTTTGACTTTGAAAGGGTCTGATTTACAGCAAAGAGACCCAGCTGCTGGCAGTTCAAAGAACACATTGCCATGCCACGTACCCCAATGAGGCCTTCTGTGTGCTGTGCATCTCAGTGCACATTACTGGGAGGTCACTCCTTTACACACACACACACACACACATTTATACATACTCTCGTCTATTGCTGCACCGCCGGCCCCCTGCTCCTCAAAACGTTAAGTCTGGGAGACCCCAGGAGGGATCTAACAGCCCTCAGGGGGCAGGCGGACCCGACAGGGAAGCCTATTCCAATCTGTTAGAACCAGCAAGACCGCCGCTTCAGAGCACAGCTGGAGCACAGGTGCGTTCACGAGTGTGTGCATGTGCATGTGCACGCACACACAAACGTCGAAGCTGAATCTTTAGATTCTTCCACCACTGTGAGGATTATGTTTTGTTCTCTTGTTTTTGTGACCTCTGTTGATGCTAGGTGTGTTCCTGGTGCCGGAGTTGTTTGAGCACAATGCCAGCAGCACCAAGGTAAATGCTTCAAACCCTACCGGGGGGGCCTGCACAGGATTTTTGGCACAGTTGTCTCTTGACTCTACAAAAGGTTGTGTGTATTGGAGGAATTTATATTAAAGAGAAAACACCTAACAGTGAAATGCTTGGGTATGAAATGCAGAAATATGGACTTGTAGCAGTATCAGCGGCGTCAAGAAAACAAACACTGTCACGCAAACAGGCACAACAAACTGGCACGAGTACACAAGTCAGGCTCCCCAGAGCCGCGTTACAACAGAATAGAAAAGTATTGACCGAGTCTGATAAGACTTGATCTGAAAACACTTTAAATGCCACTCTGTCAATGGAAGCTAGGCCGAGCTTAACAATGGCACTCGCATGACAGCAGCACACGATATGTTGAAGCTCTGGTGTCAGTGCATTACTGCAAGTCATGATCATCCACTTTCCTGCTATCACGAACACGCACAGACGCACAATAACTCAACGGCGAAGGTCCACTGACAGCCTAGTATTGTGCCCATGTCATCTCCAGTGGGCTGCATCTTATTGAATGGAGTAAATTGGTTTTAATGTGTCCGGCCGATCTGGATTGAATCGCCGAGGTCAAACTCTCATATCCTGTCTCTTTCGCTACACTTAAAAAGAAATAATCGCTTCGTTTCCCTGCATTGCCAGATCGGGAGTTGTGTTAAAATAATGAAAGTATGCAGCAGGGATAAGTGCTCTTTCCAAATGAATGCACAGCAGCTGGTTGAAAGGACGTCGAGTTGTGGGGCAAAACGACCATTCTAATGTATACGTTCATGATTGCCTTCACTTTATCAATCCAGTCATGTATCTATATTCTGACCCGACTGGAAGAACCCGTGTTTAATGGTGGGCAGAGTCATGTACGTGTGTATATATATTTATATAAAATTTAATTATTTAGCATGTTTAGTTGGATTTTTGAGATCATGAATGATGAAAAACATTTGCTTCCACAGTTGCTTCCGATCTCAAACACATTTCCTCGGTACTCGTCTATGTTTCTGCAAATTAACTATTAATTGTGTAAATCTCAGAAGATTTTTCAGCCCAGCTGTGTTAAATGTATTTCAACAAAATCAGTGAGCAAAGAAAACAGTTAAAAGTGGGTGAAAAGTTTACATTTTGACATGTTAAGGCTTATCTGTAGCAGACTTCCGCCGCTTTGTCTTTCCGAAACATGAAAATGTCAATGATGACAGAGGTGAAGAATGTTCTAATTGACTTTAGTACATCCCCACTTACCCTAACAAAGTAAATAGTGAAATGCTGTTTATATTAGAAAAGCAAGTAGCTTCTTTTTGCCACTTATACTGTGTAATTCAGCCCCCCCACGCCCCCATGTTCACAAATGTGTAGCGAGAGACCTCTGATGTTTATCGTGACATCTTCCGTTTCCTTCTGATTTGTTCAACTTTATGATTTATTAATGAAGGAGGGTGCAAATATAGCTTCTGTTTCGTACTGCGAGTTACATTTCTGCTACAGCTTCACGACACACAGAGGCGTCTGTACTGAAGCAAGTGCCCTTCCAAAAAAACTGCTAATAAACAAAACATTCATTGACTAAATTTCTATATGGTTGAATAACTTTACTGTTCAACATTCTGAGTACACCCATTCTAAGTTGTTTCTATTATTTGTGCTTGCTGGAGAAAAGCAAAATAAAACTGCCTATTAATAATTCAGAAATGTAGTGTTATGTACAGTAGCAACAGCTTTTTTGTGGATATGTGTAGATACACCCCAAGGCCAGTCGATTATTATTTTCCTTTAATATTTTTGAATGTTCTGTAATACAACAAATCTGTCCAGGAGAGCTCACCTTGGGGACCAATGTACACACATTGGTATCTGCTACTTGAGCCGCCTCTCATTCCAATTCCTTTAAAGACTAATTTTGCGGAGCTGCTCAATCCTGTCAGCAAGAGGGCTTCAGTACATACAGGTTTACCAAACTCATTCGATAAAAAGCTCGGGAGGAAAGCAGTTATCTAAAGATGAAGGGAGGGGGAGAGAAATGAAATAAAGAGCGCTTTCCTATTCATTGCCTCTGTGGCCACTGAAGTGTGGGAGCAATTTCAATACAATATACAGCGGAGGCTTTGATAAGACTTGTCGGTGGAATCCTTAAAAACAGCCCAAGCCTGGTTGCATGTGAATCTCTGAATGCGTGTGTGTGTGTGTGTGTATGTGCGCGTGTGTGTGTGTGCGTGCACGCGTGTGCGTGTGTTTGAGTCTCGGAGGAAGGGTGTTTCAAGGTTCGGACAAATGCAAGATTGTCCCGCTCATAAAAGAGAGGGGCTCTGTCACGGAGCCTGCCAGCTAAAGGCTTAAATCACTTGACTGGAATACACAATGACGTTACACCCACACACACACACACACAGCATCTCCCTAAATTATGCAGACCATTCCTGGAAGAACCCATTTTCAACATCTGCTCCAGCTACATTGTTGGCATGCATATGACCAACCTAATCAGATGCATGTGAGGTGAACATTTTAGCTGCTATATTGTGTACGCGCCATTCAAATGATCAAGGTCACACCTCTCAATCGCTTTTCTCGGCACTCTCTTAAATCACTCAGGATGACGTGGTAGCCGGTCATTTTCAGAATCCCTCAAAGACCTTGGTGTATTGTATGTGTATTATAAGTGTTACAAAAGAAATGTGCGCATTCTACACGATTAGGTGTTCCTTTGGTAAATTCAACCATTGTCATGAAAAATAAATAGTGTAATGGGTGAAAATCCAGTAAAATATTCTAAATTGCATGCAATTGTCAGAGAGATTCATGTCGGACATTTATTTTTTTATTGGAGCTGCAGCAGCCTCCTTAACAAGTGACAATGTCAAGTCGGCAGAGACTAGAGCCCCTTTTTCTCCTTGATACCCTGATCTCAATGCCACCCCACACGAGGCAGAATGCCGCCACCTAAAGGCAGCTTTTATAGCCTGTTCTCCTTTGCCTCTGTACCACACGCAGCTTATTTATTTACAAGATTGGTCTCCTACCGAGACAGGATTCAGTTTAATTAAGAGTTTTCTGTTGAATCAAAATACATTTAATACAAGTCAATATGATCCATTATGTGTTACTAAAAAGTAATGACACAGGAGTCTTTGAATGTTTGGTAACGATGAGGGTGGCAGGGTGGGAAGAAAGCGACTTATGAACCGGCCTGGCAAAGCTGCTGGAGCTAAACATAATGTGGGACCAAATCCTAAAATGCATTCAAGACAGAGTGGGTGCAGGCTGGCTCTTTGAGCAATTTACGGAAATCCCTTCTTCCCGAGCATTGAGGAATTTTGCAGCAGATTGGTTTTAACCTTGATTCCACACTAAGTAATTCCCTTCAACGCCTTAAGCGGAATTAGGCATCATTACGCATCATCTATCTCCTTATCCCGGGAGTTCTCATTGGAGGCAGCTCCGGTAGCCCCACTGGATGCAGATGAAGACAGCCGCACTAAGGTGCCCTTGTGAGACTGACTGGCCAGGCGATATGCTCTCCCTCCTTATCCATCTCTTTATTTATTTTTCCCTATTTCAGCCTCTGCTCGTGGCAACTGTCGTGACAGATGGGCTGAGAGGCCTTGGAATCGATGTACGGGGAATTCTGTCTTTGTTTCCTGACATTTTTCCCATAGCCACTCTACTCTGACTCAGGTTACATACTGTCCACATGAACACAGAGAGGAGGGAAAAAGCGCAGGGGGGGTTGTCGGGGGGGGGGGGGGTAGGTGGAAAGTGATATGCTTCTGTTCAGATTCTGAGGAAACCTAATGCCTCGGGCCATCTCCCTCTACACAGGTTTCTGTTGAATAATACAATAGAGCACCCTACACGCCTGATGCGTCGAGGGGTCCCTCTGTAAACAAGACCAAAAGGGATGCGTTGTTGCTTCTCCTGCTTGTTTTCCCTTCAACAGTCTGAAGGGTGTGAGGAAGCAAGTGCACAAAATGGATGCGCAACAGCCTCACGCCGCACCATTCATCATCAGTGCATTAGTAGGGAAACAACCTGCAGAATGGTCCTGCCATTAATTTGCCCCGCTGATTAGGGAGCCTTAACGGTGTTCATGCTGACCTTTGCCCCATGCAACGGGCTCATAATAGAAGCAGGGCTGAGACCGAGAGTGGGAACAACAGAGAGTGGGCTTCCTCCCTGGTGGGAACACGCCACATCTGATCACACTCATTGTCACATCCACATCCAGCGCACATAGTGGGATAGAGTTGGCAGCAGAGAGCCTAGAAGTTACGATCTACCGAGATGTAACGGAAAAGGAATGTCACACTAATGGTGTCAAATAGTCTCAGACCATATAAAGAGAATATTTATAACAAATTATAGTTGGAATATATATATTTTTAACAATGTAAACAATAGGTAAACCTCCACTGCACATTATACTTAGTGAAACGGGACGCTGTCTTAAGCAGGTCTTAATCCTTGTCTGACACGACAGACTTTTAATGGGTTTAAGGCCAAAGACATAGAGAAGTCATCACGTTAGAGGCTTATACAAGGACTCCACACAAAGTAGCTGTGAAAATAAGTACAGCCTTTTAATCTCTAGGATTTAAAATCACCACAATTAACCACAGAAATGCGTTGAATTTGTTGCTGAGAAATGAGATTGACCGATGGCCCAATGAAGTAAACACGTATCTGTCACTTTTTGTTCATATATGCGTTCATAATGTATAAACAAATGTGTCGGCAGGTCGTACTGCTGTTTCTATGACAACAAAATGTAGCATCGTTTTACTTTAACGTTCAAATTACACACTAATATATACAGTATATATATATATATATATAATTATTTGGGCTTTTTTTTACGTAATATAAAATTGAATTGACTGGGGGAAAAAAAACTACGTGATTATTACTCAGCCACAGGCTAAATCCTTTATTCCACAAGACTGAAACGACAGTGATTGAGTGATTAATGAAAAACTTCTACATGAAAACGGATTTTAAAAGCCTTCCGTGACATATTTCAAGCGCAACTGATTTGTGTCGATGTCACTGGGTCTGTTCTATGAGAGCACCAGAATGACCGGTTAATCCTTCTAATGCTCAGCCCTCCCTCCCTTCTTTTCCCTCTACACACTTGAGCTTTTCTGCCTGTCCTCATCTTCCTTTCCTTTAATTTTACAAAACAAGCGGGCCAATGTTGGAATAGAAAATGGGAGCTTTCTGTGGTTTGTGACGCAGATATGGTGGCATATCGGTGAAGGAGAGGAGTGCATTTATCTTACCTGTATGATGGACATGCGGTTAGTAGGTGTGTCTGTAGTGCTGGTGACTGGGCCTGTGAAGCTGGTGTGGCATCCCACGTGGCCTTGGGGCACGCTGAGGTTATTGGCAGTGGGCTTGAGGTACATGACCTCTGACCTTGGTGAGCTGAGTGGCAGGCGTGTCTGGTAGTCAAAGTACATGGGAGAGGTGGCCAAGGAAGGGCTGCTTACCACATTCATCACATTCATGGCATCCCGCTCCTCCACCTCGCTCTGCACCAGCATGATGTCGTTCTTGTTAATCTTCTTCTTCTTGCCTTTCCCAAGCTGAGGGTGCGAATACTCAGCAATGCGACAGTTATAGGTACGGATCTCCTTGTTTTCTCGCTTGCACTTGATCGCTATGGTCACCATGGCTGCCAGAAGCATGATGGATATAATGCTTAGGGTTACAATAAGAGGAAGGGACATGTCCCAGTTCAGATTTTCCTTTGTGCGTGGCAGTCCATCTGGAGGACGTCCATTGGACGCCTTGACGAGGAGCCTGGCGGCAGCAGTGAGGGTTGGCTTGCCGTGGTCGGACACTCGGATGATAAGCTCCGCAAGGGGGTTCACATCATCCCAGAACGGGTGGGCTGTTCGCACCTCCCCGGTCACTGGATCCATCTCAAAGAGGTGCTCTTCATTACCATCAGAGATCTCGTATGTGAGCCTCCCACTTTCGCCATAGTCGTTATCCACCGCCTTCACCGTGGTGACAATGTAGCCCACGCCGACATTGCGTGGCACGTGGATTTCCGCAGTGTCGTTTAGAAGCAGCGGCAGGACTATAACGGGGATGTTGTCGTTGACATCCAGAACGCTGATTCGTACTGTGGCGTTGCTCTCCAGTTGTGGAGCGCCGGAGTCTCGAGCAAGAACCTTGAAGTCAAAATATTTGATTTGCTCATAGTTAAAAGATCTCACGGCATAGATGGCTCCATTAGCAGCGTTCACGTTGACATAGGTGTTGACATCACCCCCGCTCACATTGGAGTAGATTATGCTGTAGTACACTGTGCCGTTCTGGCCGAGATCTGGGTCATGTGCTAGAACAGAGCCCAGGTACTCCCCGGGAATGTTGTTCTCTGGTATTTGAAGTAGGTAAACCGACTTGGTGAAGCGAGGAACGTTGTCATTTTCATCCAGGATTTTTACAGTGAAGGACTTTGTGGAGTTCAGAGGAGGAATGCCGTTGTCTTTGGCCACGATGGTAACGTTGTACTCATCCTGTGTCTCTCTGTCTAAAGGTCTGTCCGTCACCACGGTATAGAAGTTATCGTAATTCTCCTCAAGTTTAAAAGGGACATTACCGAGTACTCTGCACTGAAGCTGCCCATTCCTGCCTGAGTCCTTGTCTGTGACGCGGACCAGGGCAATGACGGTGCCAGAAGGTGCTGCCTCGCTGATGGCTCCCTGTCTCACGGACACAAAGCCAATGGACGGCCAGTTATCATTCCTGTCCAACACTTTCACAGTGACTTTACAATGCCCTGGGATTGGATTGGGACCTAGATCCTTGGCCTGGACGTCAATCTCAATAACAGGGCTCTCTTCGTAGTCAATTTCACCTTGAATCTTTATGACCCCTGTTCTGGAATCTATAGAAAAGAGCTCCCGGATTCTCTCCGGGGCATACCCACTGAAAGAATAGACTACTTGTCCATTGTTTCCCTCATCAGGATCAGTGGCGTTTAAATCGATCAGCAATTTACCTGGAGGGGAGTTTTCAGGGATTTCCACAACATATGAAGGCTGATCAAACACTGGGCTGTTATCATTGGAATCAATAACTTTAACATTTATCTGCATGGTACCCGACCGAGGATATTCCCCCCCATCAGTGGCTGACAAAATGAGGGTGTGATGGTTTCGTACTTCTCGGTCCAATGGCCGCTGAATAACTAATTCGGGGAATTTTGTCCCGTCCCCACGGGACTTAACCTCCAAGGAAAAGAGATTGTAGTCATCGCGTGTTATTTGATAGGTTTTCAGGCCGTTCTCCCCTGCATCTGGGTCATGCGCGCTGGTCAGAGGAAAGCGCGTGCCTGGCACTGCGTTTTCCGAAATGTCAATATCAATCTGATCCGAGGGGAAGTTTGGTGAGTTGTCGTTAATGTCCTGAATATCTATTTTGATCATGCAGATCTCCTTGTCATTGGCAAACACCTCCATGGAGAGCTGGCACTTTGGGTTTCTCTTGCACAAGGTTTCCCTGTCGATGCGCTGCTTTGTGTACAGCAGTCCGCTTTGGGGGTCCACGTCGATGAGATGCGGAGCGGAGTTCTCCAGCACCCTGAAGTTGGCTTTCTTACCCTGTCCTCCCGGCCCAACCTGTTCGAGTCCGAGTCTGGCATCTTTGGCGATGTTCCCAATCACTGTCCCCGGACCCTGTTCCTCCGGGACAGAGTAATTCAAGTTTTTCAATGTCAGGGCTTGAGCCCATAACAGGAGGAAAAAGAAAATGGAAAGATACATCCCCACTCCGTAAAAGCTGCTGTAATCTGTGTTGATTACGCCTCCTTTGACCTGTTGATATTTTGTTCAAATAGGTTTCTATTAATCGGGATCAAATGAAGAGGTCTGTTCATCGTGTGAGACCTTGGCGTTTGTCTTTGCGGATTGTCTTTGCTCGGCCTCTCTCTTCCTCTTCCAGCTATCTGTGGTGCCGAACACCTAATTTATATTCAGCTGAGCGCCCAGACTCATCTGAGCAATAAACACGATCCAGTCTCCAAACAGAATAGTCATTGTAAGTGTTCAGTCATGCCACCTAAGAAAAAAAACAGAAAATATGTATATATATGTTATAACGAATACGTGTCAATTAATCACCCAAATAGAAAAAAAAGAAATAAGACATCATACTGCCAGTCAGAAATCAGATCCACCGCTGAGCCAAAAATGAAACAGCGCTCATGTGTAATTCATCTCCACAATTATGGGGGAAGATTGTCAATTAGTTAACCTTGGAAGACACTCGGCGCTGCACAGATCAGGGA